>NW_017534475.1:94736-187183 GCF_001853355.1 Bactrocera latifrons
AATATAATTATAAATAATTACATTACATTTAGCAAGGCAACTAGTAACTAAGACTATCGGCCTGACTTATTACTAAAAGATTTTATATTTTATTATAAAATACTCTACAATAAGATAATATTAAAAAATAAGTATCGAAGTAAATAAATGATTACACAAGGTGCGAAAGGTTACTTTGGTAAATTAAGTTAAAGATTTTTTTTATGTTTCCAATAGCTAAGGTCTTTAGCATATTATTGCAAATATATTGACTCGCGCATTTTTATATTTTATACACTCATCGAGGATATGTTTTAGAGACAGTGCGCAGTTGCACGCTGCACAATAAGTAGGCGGTTCCCCTTTTAACAAATATTCGTGCGTTAACTTTGTGTGACCCAGTCGTAATCTGGTGATAATTCGAAGTTGATCTGCCGTCGCTGAAACCGGGAGTATTGGCTTCAGCGATTTTGATTGTAAACTTTGTATCCATGTTGATACGTTTGCCAGTTAGTCGCAGTTAGTTTCCTAACGTCGTTGTTTACTTGTCGAATGATGTCTGTTTTTACCAAAGGCTCGAAGTATATACAGGGTGTCTGGTAGACTTCTTTAGCTGCGATGTCTGCATATTCGTTTCCGACGATGCCACAATGGCCGGGTACCCACATGATTTTTATTTTTGAAGAATTTTGTATCAACAGATCTCTTGAACTTTCGATAAGAGGCTCTTTATTGTGTGGGTTTTGCAGCGCAGCGACGGACGACTTGCTGTCGGAGCAGATTATGTATTTTCCCTTAGCTGTTGTAGAGTGCATAATAGCATGGTATATGGCGATTAATTCAGCCCCGAAAACCGAGCTGTGTGCAAAAAGCAGTCCCGTCTTGATAACGTTCCCTCAACGCTTAACGTAGGTTTTGCGTTAATGACAGGCTTAGTACATCAGAGCTGACGAGATATGTTTTCTGGTTCATCTTTGAACCATTTGCTCATGAATTGTGTTACTCCAGTTTACAGACTGCGGCCCATTGGCAACTAGTTAAGACATACCTCTTTGAAAATACTAAAAAAATTTTGGTCTAGAATAGGTTTTAAGTAGAGCACATCTTCATTAACCCGAAGAAAATCCTTAATAATGATGTGTTTTAATAGCGACCACTTTCTTTAAAACGATGATCTTTCCATAAAACTGTCTCTTTTACATTCACGTAATTCTCTATACCAAAAATGTAATTTTTAACCATAAATCGCATATTTTGGTTGTCCCCCACCATTTATAACTTAATCGAAGAGTTTGATTTCCATGTGATTTCACAGTGAACATACAGTTTCAGACATCAAATATTCGGTTTTAATAACGAGATGTTTCCACCTGCCTACAAACCATACCAAATCGTTGTTTTTTCTGGATGAAATTGAACAAAATTCGATGCGCCAAGTCGTTCCATATATCAGTCCGAGTTGCAGCGATGGCCGCCGAATCGACTCTTCATGGTCTCCGTGTACACTCTCAACTACAGCTGCCTTATTTTTTTCACTGTGTGGTGGACGTGGCCAATAATGAATGTTGGCACTCAAGATGGGTGATGGTGTTGCGAATAGTACGCCCAGTATGCCAATTTTGTTGATAAAACATGACCGTGTGACACGACTCACTAGTGATCTGTCAAAAAAGGGCTATTGAAAAAGTATCTCTAATACTGTTTATATTATTATTGCTTTGTTTAAAATTTACTATTTCAGCGAATGTTCTATTGCCGCTCGCTTAAGTTGTAAAACACTAAAAAGTACATTTAAAGTGTGTTAATTTGTCATAATTACATAATAGAACAGAAGGATTGGCGTTTCTCATTCTCGAATTTCGAATATTTTGAGCTGTCAACTTTGATTGATCTATGTTATTATAAATAGACACCATTTTTTAACTTTATTTGCATTACGGTTATCGACTGGTACAATACGCTACTCAAAATTTATTAGATAAGTAAAAGGTCATTTATCATTCGTTGATAGATGAAGAGCAGAAAGGATTGCAGATTAATTTATTTGACTTTACAACTTTTCGGTTTACGAATAAAGACTACACAAGTATATATGTACACATTATATAGGTATAAATATATGATATGTATGTATATAATGTAAGTATACATGTTTGAGTGTATATATGTACTAAGCCTATATGTGCGGTCATTCATTCAAAGGTTTTGCTCATTAATTCTCTTCTCTGCGCTTACACAGGATCAGAGATATCACGAAGAGTAGCTAACAAATGAATTAATAAATAGAGAAATAAGTTTAGGTATGAATGCAATCACATCAGCATACACACGCATACTTGCAACACACCACAGTTCTGTGGAGTTTTAACTAGCCAGCCTCAGTATGAAGAGAAAAAAAACGCGCGCATGAGCTCAATACGAGGCTTTGTACAGTTATTCTTCTGTGCGGGTTTCTATATAGAGTGATGCGTGTATAATTTATATTATTTGTATGCGAACAAAGCCCAACACTTTTGTTTATCTTGCTCATCAGCCTAACTGTCTATCAAGTTAGCTGGTCTATTTATTAACCTACTTTGTTAGACATTTTGCGAAATGAAAAATTATCACGCAAAACGCACCGAAAGCTAAACACCCACCACATTCGCTCTTAATATTTTATTCATTACATTTTTTCCCCTTCACACACACACACACACACACCCATACATAAAAAGATGAATTGAAGAGCTTAGTGCGGGTAAGTGTGTACGTTTGTGTTTGTGTATGTGTGCGAATTGAGCACTGCCACTACTGTCGACTTATGCACTTAAGCAGCGCATAAGTAAAATAAATGAGTGTAAGTGACTTCTTCAAGTAAGCGCTTGCTGGCGTATTGTTGTAGCAAGCATTTAGGCGCTACATTTATTTATTTCATTTTGCTGATTTATTTGCCCAACTGACAACTCGAATGTTATCCTTTTGCTACAAGCTGACTACCAGATGATTACTTTTTTCTCGTAGCATAAAAAATATTATCAAAGAAATGGTAAATTTTGCTTTCAATGTAATTTAAATGCGACGCCAAAAGGGCTGGTTGTTGCAGAGCTGGGAGCGTGTAGCTAGAAAGCGCATATTTTGCATGCAGGCTTCCTTGCTGATAACGTTATTTACAATAATTTTGTATTTAAAAACGATTTACTATTTTTATCGATAATAAATAACGCCACGCACTTGAAAATGTTCCGCATCTGCACCTTCACTCAATTTTCTATTTATTATTTACCAATATTTTACAATTTTTTCAATCCGTACCGGAACCTTTCCAGCTTCATAAATCATACATATACGAGATATTATCGCTTAAAATGGTTTTATTATTTTGGTGCGAACTCCTTTTTTGCTTACAAGCCAAAGCAGCATTCGAAAAGGCCCAGTAACAAAAAGTAGTGCTAACATATACAAAGTAATAACTTTTTAGTAAAAAGCTTTTGATTGATGGACCCACTAATTGTTCTGCTAACACAACCAAAATCATGCTTTTCTAGATTGAAAAAAGCGATATCATATGGAATAAGCAGAGCAAAAATATTTTACTACTTTCATTATACACATATGTAAGAGTTCTGGCACCCATAGAATGTTTCCCATAAAAGCTAGATATAGTACTTCATATACTAAGTACTGAATTACTATATACTAAAAAATATTGAATGAAGAGACCAACCTGTGCTATTTCGCAGGTCAAATCATATCCAAAGTACCAGGAAGTCATAAATCGAGTATTTCGGTCGGCACAACAACAAAAACAACTGACAGTTACTACGAATTGACTGGCATTAGATTAGATGGCTTCTACCTTACTCAAAAGAATCAAGGCTTTGGCTTCCACCGTTTCTAAATAAAACAACAACAAAAGTTAAAAGGGAAGAAAAACCCATGTCTAGTGATCAAAGCCTCTACTACTTAGTTTAGGGCATTATAAGACATGCGAAGCAAATTTATTTCATTTAACGAAAACCAATTGATTCTGATTTCAGCCACATGTAATTGACTTGCCCGCCAAGCAGTACATCAAAGGCTAATGCTCAACAGATTTCCAAACAATTGGCGCACAAAAAAGACAACCAAAACAAATTTACAAAACCGAAAATCGGTAATAGCATGTGGAGAAAGACAACGTAACTTATTTAAAATCCACTGAGCGGTTTGGCTTCTCAATCGGCATTGGCAGCAAGACAAATTAGTAACCACAAAGCATTACAGGACAATTACTCAATAATGCCGAACTACACACAGAGTCAGTCGTGTGCATTTACCGTTTTCAACGATTTCCCAAACCACAATTTGACATGAATAAATTCCTGTCACAATTGCCGCAAAGCCTTCGTATTACTCTAATTCAATCGAAATGTTAACGCTTTGCTTATTTCCAAGCACACAACAGAAGCTGAGGAGAGTGGGTGGGAGCGAGCGGCATTGCAAATGCCAATGGCTCCGCATACGCATGTGCTTAAGCAAATACTTAAGATATGCAGACTACAAATATTCCTTTCTTTATGTGTATGTGTGTGCGCGTGTATTTGTGTCAACTGCTGTTGCTCTGCAACGTTGCCTTCCGCCAATTCACCATCAAAGATCAATCAAAATCGATTATCCTTGATTAGTTGACGTTATCCCTTTGAAGTCGCACATCATTGTCAGCTCAACAAAATTTATATTCACATGTGTGTGTGTGAGTGCGTAAGCCGACGTGTGAGTGCGGTTAAGTCGCTTACTGTTTACGGGTATATGTTGACAGTTTCTTGTTGCCCTCTGTTTGTGCCATCTAATCGCTAAGGACACCGACTGCCGCTGCTGTTTTCCTCCATATCAGCATAATTTTTGTTTTTTCAACACAAAAACATTTATTTCTTTTATATCGACGCATGTAGCCTTCTCATTTCGGTATCCGTTGTATTTTCAGTCACTCCCTCGACCCACACTGTCCCTTTTTATCTTATCGCAGACGAGATGTGCTCTTGCCGGAGCTGCCATTTAATTGTATGGTATGTGCAGGGAAATAAAAAGCACATTAAATGGTTCAATTATCTTTATACAAAAACTTCTACCCACCCCACCAACAAAATTACTATCTGCACGTTTGGTTTTTTGTTTTTTTTTCTTTTTTTTTTTTTTTTTTTTTTTTTCTTTTTTTTTTTTTTTTTTTTTTTTTTTTTTTTTTTTTTTTGCAATTTTATCATTCAATAACTACTTTTCTTCGATTTACATGTTGTTGATAACAGCAAACTCCTTTTTTGTGGCACTATTTCCTATTTTCTGGTACACAATAAAGAAGCTTCATTTTCCCCAATCGACGGCCTTCCATACTCTTATCTGTAATGCCATCCATTTACTTCGATCTAATCAATAGAAATATGGAACGTTTTAAGCATAAACGACTGTTTACGATACGAATACACTTCGTAAAATTGACAACATTATCGTCCCAATTTCCAAAGGTTTCTTTCAAGTAGACGCGTGTCCAAATTTTTTCCTTATCTGAAGATATCGAAATATGCCATCGTTTTTCTGGGCTTTTGCAGTAAGAGTATCCATTGATTCTTAGAGTGAACGAAGTGTCCCGTTTAAACTTCTGCTCTTTTGCTTGCTAGAAATATTTGACTCTAAAAATTACTGGTTACAGATCTGGCAAGTCAATTGAGCACATGTCTGCTTCATTTGAATTAACCATTCGCTTCAGAAACTGCGAGCTTCCTTTTGTAGTTAGTTCAAAACCGTTTGATGATGCATATCTTTCATAATTTCATCGACTTCTTCAACGATATGTCGGCCAGAGAGAGATGCATCTTTGACATCGATATTTCCAGAATGGAAGCGAGTGAACCTTTGTTGTATTACACGAACTGATACAGCGGCGTCTCCGCAAAACTTCACAAATTTCATTGGTGGTTTGCGCATTCTTCCCTTTTTTATGAAAAAATTTCAAAATATAGCAAATTTCTTCATTATTTTCACTAATTTTCGAACAACTGTAACTTTTTTTCGACTTCTCCGAATTTAATTAGAGCTTAAAAACAATCTCCTTTCCAACACTATATGCTACAATGTGATTGGTAGCACTGGACATCTATAAAAATAAAGAAATGTACAAAATACGAAAAGACTTTTTCGATTGCCCAATATGTGATAGAAGACCACGGACGATGAGCAAATACGCTTCGGTATGAGATTCTGTCTGCAATTTAGAGATCTTTGGGATTTGTGTTGAATATCGTATTATAAGAAAGTAATCAGCCGATACTGCAATTCAAGTTGTTTACTGAGTCCTTGTAAAATCTTGAACTATCAAACTATTAAAATCATTATAAGATGAGCCTGATTTTCATTAGGCCTTATGAATATAAGAGACTGACTGACGTGAGACTGTAGAGTAGTCTTGTGGACTTACTAAAGCTGGGTACTTAATTCAGCCAACTTCTGTAAAACAATTTTACGATCCTTTATAGCCACTTAAAAGTTCTTCAAGCGCCCTTTTATATTTCTCTCCGAAACTTACGATTACTTAGAATCCCACTTATTGATATACAGCGCCCTTTTTCTAATGCAACAACTCTTCTCTAAATGACTTCAATTGAAAAAAAAATCGTACATTTTAATATTTTTATTCGGTTCGGTTGAATTCCGCCAACTTTCGAATTTTTTTCTACCTCTTTTGATTCGTGTTAGCGTCGATTAGGCGAAAACGTTTCGACGAAATTAAAAGAATTTGCTTTTTGAATCAAACGTCTGCACGTGACACTGGATGGATGAAGTCAAAACTAAATGATTTTCCTATCAATTTTGACAGCTTCATGACAGCAGTAAATAAATTTCGAACAACAACGGAAATATCTGGGGAAATGCATGCAGCAAACAAGCGCTTCTGAATAAGTACAGGGCAATAAGCTTGGAAAAAACACTAATAAATGTTTATATAGAAATATATGCATACATTTACATATGCACATTCGGATATACATATTAAAGTATGTATGCATGTGTGTGAGCATGTTCGCACATAAAAGCTTTACGCCAAATTGTTGTTGCAAATCAGCGTTGAGGCGAGATTTCGCGCAACATTTAACATATGAATAAATGTATTTCCAAACACACACTTTTTACGCATACATTGGTACGGTTTGCATCATGACGACAGCAACAAAATACCGCAAATTCGTTGCCACACGCACCATAAACCATAGCGTCAACAGCGGCGCGCCCTTAGAAGTAAGCGCCAACCAGACATGAGAGCACACTTGAAGCCACCGAAAGCCAAATGGAGCTGACTAACGCGCACACACGCGCACAAACATGTGCATATATGAAGTGTTTTCGTGTAGCCATCTCATGGGCTCTGCGTAAGGCATCTAATTCATTTTAGCTTGGCGTTGCGACGGCATCATAACGTAAGCCAATCCACCAATCCGTCAACAATCAACACAAAAAAACGGTTAAAATCAAACGATAGCTTAAGGTGTTGAAAGTTCGCGGCAATTGGTGAAAAAAATATTTATGCACGTGAATAGGTGTGCCTGTACCAAGTACATACATACTACACATACAAAAGCAAACACACGTACGCATGCAGTTTTTCAACTTCAAAGGCGCGCGTTGATTTTTTGCGGCATTTTTCGTGGATTGCGCGCGACAGCTTGTCAAGCTGGAGATTTAATGTATTTGATTGAAGGGATATTTTACGCCTTATTCATCATGCTAAATAATAATTCATGCGGTTTAACTTTGATTGATGACAATTACGCTCACACACAAACATACATACACAGGCATGAGCATGAGGCTAAAATACTGGTGATTAGAGGTTGTAACGGTAAACATGAGCGGATATAAAACCACAACGAAATTTCTTGAAATCTCGATATTAAATGATGGCAATTTTTCCATTTGAGCTTCATAGAAATTTTTAAAACCAGTTGTGCCAAAAGTTTACAGAGCCACTGTTTACAATAGTTAAGTGTAATAAGCAGTGTTCTTATCAATACATTCAATATCTCTTGAAATTTCAAATTATTGTCATAGTATAAACTAATCAAATGACTATATCATAGTCTAAGATCCACACTGAGGCATATACATATAGTTGGAAAGTATCAAAAGAACGGAAGACGTGCAGACGTACAGCATTACTGTAAATAAATAAAATGAAAACGCACACAGATGTTCTCCGAAAGCAGGAAGTACTGCATGCACTTACGGAAACTTACGTATGCATGCACTTACGCAACTCGTATCCATATCTTTTTAAGTGCAAACAATGGAAAGAAGCGCGCCGGACATTAAAAAACCAGCTTCGACAACTGAAAACGGATAATCTAGTAAAAAACTTGAGCGAGCGAAAACTGATAGCAAAACTAAGTGCATTGACGCTGATATCCCACTTCAGAGAATTCGCGTCTATAGAAGGTGAGCCCAATGGCTTGAGACCGACTAGAAAATTTTCCAGTATACAGGAAGAACAGAAACTGACCTATAATGGTGTTATTTTGAAAACCTTCCGCGACATGGAAAAAATCGCTGAGAGAAGGTGAAAGTGTCTTTAATGGATACACCACTCACGCAGGATTACGATCCCTATATGGTGAAAAGGCAATTAAATCCTCCTACGATCAAGAAAAAAAAGCCTATTTATTTCTTTCTAAGCTCCTTTTAAAGAAAAAAGTTGCTTGTTCGATCAAATAAGCTTGAATTTATATACCCTCCTTGATATTGTACGCTTCTTGATGTTTTTCTTTTCACATATTTTTAGGAGCGCTGGCATTAGTAGGTTAGAAAAATGTTTTTATCTGCAATACAATCTTTGTTGTCGCGCAAAATAGTTCCCAGCAAAGGCTCCACAAAGGATCCATTATAAATGAAATTGACCAACAGCTTTCTTCCGAAAAACTTAGAGATGCAACAGTTAATTTATTATTTCCTGAGAGCATGTTGATCTAATATTCTTACTCTCTATATACAACTAATTTATACATTCAAGCTTAATTTGAAGCTTCAATATTTATTGATAAGAAATTAATTGCTAATTCACATATTTTATTAAGAGATTTATAGTGGCAATGGTCATTTTTCTCACTACAATAAGAACTGGTTTACTTTTTATATTGAACTTAACTTCTGTAACCGTTTTAGCGAGTGGAGTTTATAGGATTCTCCTTTTCTGATGAAACAATGCTCATGCATAATATTCACAGGCAATTGCTTCAAAGGTACTGCTTACCCCTTATAGTAGTAATTGTCTTCACCATTGATATTCTGTCAAATTTTTACGCACAGCATAATAACTTTCAAACTCAATTCATACACATTCGTTACTTTGACTTTTCAATTATTAAAAAAAATGTCCCATCTCAAAAGAGCATCCCTAATGCACACTCTTGCACTCATTTACCACTCGCAATTACAGAGATGTAAGTATACCTGCCACAAGCTGTTAAGTGCCTACTCTTATTGGCCACATTACAAGCGCAAAGAAGGTCCGTGGTACAACTTCAATTTATGTTGCTCATACGCCACGGCGACGCCCAGTCATCAATGTATAGACTGAGGTAGCTATCCTGCCTCTGTAGCTGGTAACCGCTACCCACAAACGACGTGTAAATTACATGCATTACAGCGTGCTAACATTTATGGACCCAACATGACAGGCGAAAAAGTGTCGAATTACTAAAATCTTGTGAAAAGGTACGAGAATTGTAGGTGACAGTTGTAATACGGCTGTTAGCAGCCAATAGCTGTGTTGTTAGACTTAGTGTGTATTTTTTTTGTTTTTTTGTGCTACATTTAACATGTTGGTAGCTTTCAATATATATATATTTTTTTTGTATTTGCTTGCGCACAAGCAGCACAACCACTCGCATCTGTAAATCTCGACACAAAACACACGTGTGCCCTAAGCTGATATGATGGACACATACACAAGCACGCCATATGCAAACGCCAAACTATGCTCTAACGGCGAGCGAATCACATAGTCCCACTTTGATACAAATCCTTTTATTTTTGTTGTTGTTTTTTAAATTTTTTGCTTTAACAATTTTAATACTCCGTTTGGAAGGCTTCAAAGTGAAGTTGACGAAAGTATGTTAAAATCACGCACACCCACACACACACACATGCACGATCATTGTTTCTATGTTGTTTTTTGTTTTTTGCCAATTTCGTTTACAATTCGCAGCCGGAAATTTCAATTTGACTTTACGCCTTTTTCAACCAATCCATCTACTCGCTTCAAAGAGACTGATAAATTACGCAAAACTTTTGAAAGTTGAGTAATAACAAGTTGGCAACGTCAAAAAAAGCTAAGTAAATGGAAAAGCGAAATCATGAACGCTCACTCGCTCGCTCGCCAAACAGCATAGAAAAGCGTGTTGCAAAGAACTAGTTTGCCTGAGTATGTATATGCTGTCTCTTATACACATCTATAACAAGTTGGCAACGTCAAAAAAAGCTAAGTAAATGGAAAAGCGAAATCATGAACGCTCACTCGCTCGCTCGCCAAACAGCATAGAAAAGCGTGTTGCAAAGAACTAGTTTGCCTGAGTATGTATATGTGTGTGAATGTGCCAGCGTGTAGGTGTATATGGCCTAGAACTGTTGATGAGTGATTCGATATGCTGTGTGTGGCTTAGTGACATGATTGTAGTTGCGAAAAGGAAAGCAATTAAATTAAAAACCTTTCTATTTTACATAATAATACGGGCAGTTAGGAGGATGAAAAGTGAAAACAACAACAACAAAATCCGTTAGTGAAATTATTAATTAAACAGAAATGATTTTAGTGTATGTCTGACAGAGTGAAAAAGAAAATGATTCTAAAACGCATTTCGGATTTTGGATTATCGCTTTTAAAGCGGAAATGAGCACAACTGCATTTTGAAACCAATTAGAGAAGGCTAAAGTGTTTGGAACTTTGAGTACTTGATTCGGAAAATTTATTTTAATTACGCAAATCAAATTTTCGTAGACAAAAATGTTAAATATGCAAGCAAACAGGCGGCTCAAGCTGTAGTTATAGCGACAGAATTTTTTTTTTTTTTACATTTACCGTAATTTTTTTAAACAATTTAAAAAAAAAATTTTCATCAAAAATACTCATTTTATTTGCAGTAATTTGTGTTAAATATGTATATTTATATATATATGTAACCTAGTCTACGGAAAGGGGGCAAGGTTGCTTAGGTATCAAAAAATCAATTTTCACTTTTTAGTTGACTCGGATGGAAGATGAGATGCTTTTTCACGTGATAGAATCCAAAAATTTTCGCACGTTAGCTCCCTTTTCGTAGACCAGGTCTATTATATGTATATAATAGATACAAATATACATAGTATCTAGACGTGAGTGCCCACAAAGTCGAAATAATTTCTGTAATCTTCACTTTCACTAATTGTTGAACGTAAAAGCCGAAAATTAATTATTTTTGCCGACACAGACACAAATTATACCTTTCAAGGTAGACACTCTCACATGTGTAAAAATTCACGAATTCACTTTGAACATAGTTTGCGAGCTTTTTGCGCCTTTTACGGCAGTCAGAGGCAGACATCGCCAAGTAAGGCGTCTGACTTTTACTCCGCACATACCAGGCATTACCTCAGAGGTCGAATGTTGTGCCGGCTATAGCTATACGATAACTTGGAAAATATAGTAGAGTGAGTATGGAGTGTCTGGCATTTTTAATTCCCACGTTACACCAGTGTGGAAAACAAAATTTGAAGCGCACAATTTTTTCGAAGAATTCAATGTAAAAAACGAAAATGGATGTTGACCTAAGAAGCTGTGTAAAACAATGACACTGAAGGGTTGCGACGCTGACTGCCAAACCATGAAAAGTTAATGATTTCTAATGTCGAAGTAACACAAGCAAAGACAAAAAATCAATGAGCTTCATGGCGGCACGTGGTGCGACCACAAAAGTGTAAGTGTAAGCTGTAAGTATTTAAATAATTATTTTTATATATGAATATTTTTCAAAAATATTTTGAAAGATTTTTAGAACTAATTTTAATCAGGGAGCGTCCGAATTAAAAATTATATAACAATTCATAAAACACTCTCTCCTCTTTAAGATAACAATTTTGGACCAGTCTGGCGACAGTTACCAAATCAGCGTACCTTTTGATACAGCGCACTTTTTCACTCTCATTTATAAGCGTAAGTGAGTGTGTAGTATATTTAAAATTTGTATACGCCAGGGAAATTAATATGTTGCCAAACTTAGCGCACACCATTAAAGGACAAAGGACTAAGTTTTTGCAGGTACACCTCCAACAATCGAACCGAACGTTCAGAAAGACAGTAAAGCACATGAATATTGAAAACAAAAGATGTGCAACAAAGTAAGCAAGAGTGAGCTAAGGGTCCGCGCATTAAAATTTAAAATCAAGAACAACAGAAGCCCACTGTGGACACTACAAAGCCAAAAACAATTAAAAACAGCAAAGTTGTTGGATTTTGCAATAAATATACTTGAAAGCAGTGGCAGAACAAATGCTGTGTACTCAAGGGAAGCAAGTAGACTTTTTCGCATAATAATGAAGACATTTATTTGAGAAACCTTAATTTTTACATTATGAGTGGACTTAAAAGTGAGACTGTGAATTCAATCTAAAGCCCTTGTTTCCCTTGATAACAATTTTTCGTTCCAACACTGTAGTCAAGTGATAGTAATGTGAGTATAATATGCGCAAAGCACGTATGTGGCTCATGTATGGAAACGACAACTGCTTTGTGTGGCTTTCGCGGTTCGAACCTCGATTCTAATTGGATGTGTGACAACATATTGCTTTATGTAAATAAATTAGCGACGGAAGAATATTTTATTTAGTAAGAAAAATGATAAAAGGCAACGCATTTATAAGTAGAAATGTAGCCTTAAATTATTTCGTATTTTTCAACGATGTTTTCACGGCGGTGATCTTCGATAGTCGAGCGCTGACTCGGTGAGTAAAGTGCAGTCGTACTCTTTTGCAAATTTCAGCATACAGGGTCTAGTTGATAGAAGCACACATTTCTCTTATATGAAGTGGAATTGCGAGATTGTAAAAACTAACGAGTAGATGCATAACTTAGCTTTAATTTTGATTTTAAGTAATTTGAAGCTGCTAAAAATGTTTGAAGAAAGACCTACAATAATACATTTCTTATACTACTACAAAAGGACAGTTTCTATAGCAGCTATATGCTGTAGTGATCTAACCAGTAAAATTTCTTCTCAGATTGTACCATTACCTAGTATAATAATCCATACCAAATTTCGTTAAGATATCTTGTCAAATAAAAAAGTTTTACATATAAAAACCTAATTTTGACCGAACAGTTTGTATGGCAGCTATATGCTATAGTAATCCGATGTCAGTCGTTTCAACATATAAGTAGCTTCTTGAAGCTACAAGTATGCGTGCAAAATTTCGGATCGATATCTCCTAAACTGAGGGACTAGTACGCTAAATCCTCTCAACTTCAAAAGTTGGTACATATGTATAGTATTTTATAGAGCTCCCCATGTTTTCTTCTGGGTGTTACAAGTGTACTGGCAAGTTAAATATACTGTGTTCAAGGTATAAAACGCACAATAAACCTACCTTGTGGTTTCAATCAAACTTCCGCTTGAACAGTACATTCCAAGCACTCAACGAACCAACCAATAGAATAGCACACCAAAACGAGTGGATTATGTAATATTTGGTAATTTAAATACAGCGACAATCGAGAGCGTGAAAAATGTGAATTTAGTTCAATTATATAAAAAAAAAAACCTTTTAGAATAAAGCCTTCACGGTGCTATTAGTTAAATTACCGTTTAAGTAAATGGCATATCATCAGCTTTATTATGTAATAATAAGCGTGTTGTTTTATAAGCTGACGTTTAAAGTCAACATCACAACAACTTGTCTACTAACAACAACACGCTCAAACACCTACCGCAACGCTTTCATACCTGTGTTCAACCGAACAATTCATTTGCTGCTGCTACAAGTAGAGCTACAACCGCTAACTCAGCTGTACAAAGCCGTTGCGCATAAAGACAGGCTTCGTAAGATTGTTCCACACCACTGCTGTATGTTAGTACTGTAAAATTCCATTAATTTGAGTAAACTAATCTGCGCTGTCATTCTGTATTCATTTGTTCGATATGAAATAAAACTACAAGAACAACGAACACCGTCTTCCATAGCAACATGAACTGTGAATAAATGCGAAAGTAATAGTTAGCGAAGTGTGGGGTTAAAATGTCCAAACTGTGACTGTTCAATATAAAAGCAATTGTCAGATAATGAAGTGAAGCAGTTTCGCGGTATGGTTTGTATTTTGCCTGGCAGCAGACAGGCTTGTCATACTTATGTCAAAGTTCGGTCATGTCTTTTAAAGTTTTGACAAACCTAAGCTCTCCCACACAGTCGTCGGCTGTCTTTTTGAAGTTAAGGTAAATAATTAACTGAAAGTAAACAAATAAATTAAAATTCAATCGCTCTTTACTTTAATTATAGACGCTCTAGAATTCAATGCCAAAGGATAACGATTATGGTTAGCTTTTGGGTATGGTCAATCCCTACCGAAATAAATAAAATAGAAAAAAGTCGACGCTTTAGTAGAATCAGAGAGGGTTAGCATTAGATTAAAACCTCACTGAAGTCAACTTCTAAAATTTCGGTTGTCATTGTGTATCCGTCTTTGAGCGATACGCTTTCTAAGCGTATATTTTCCAAGTCGCTTAGCACTGTACCGCCTTAGTGAAAAACAACTTTCTTCCCTTTCTTCGAAAACGAGCTCTCTTCGGATACGGATGTACTAAAGAGGCAAGTCCCTCCACCCAGCTTACTCTTGTCTCCATAAAAAAGGCTCCGATCGCTGTTCAAAAAATTAAACATTTTCAGAGACCACTCTCTTGGGACGATTAGACTAACTTCTGCTTACTACCAATGTAAAAAATATTCCAACTCATATATTTATATACCCCCTGAAATCAAAATCTACTGAATATAGTCCAGTTGCGATTTGCACAATATTCTATGCATAATTTGGTAGTTTTTAATATAATATTTCAACAACTCATTTCCAATTCGAATAAATAAGAGCCTTTTTGAACTGCATTAAGCCTAAATCAATTTATTTTTGTCTCTTCTGCCATTAGTCACAATTTTTGCATCCACAACCACAAATTTATTATTACCTCGTTTGACTAACTTAAAATAGACAGTCAGTTATGTACATAACCTCGAGTAAATGAAAAGATATTTGACCTTACGCTTAGAGTTGGTTCGAGTAATCAGTGTCACCATTATAGTTAAATTATTCATAACGACAGCGTGTAAAGTGTTCAAGTGGTTTGCTCGTTCATGTTGGCGTTTGAAGAAACTTAGACTTTCTTCTGTAAATAAATAATGACCTGCTAAATAACCCATTATAGTGAATTAGAAATTTTAAACAAATTTCGAGCTTAACTTTTCAATCATTCTAATGTAATATTCAGTTTGAAAGGATACTGGAAAGAAGGAGTGTAGGAAATAGTAAGCACAATTCTTTAAAAACATTACTATGCGTTGATATATGAGAAAATTGGAGTTTTTATATACAATCACAATGTATAAAATGTAAAACTTGATTCTAACTCGAAAAGAAGTTAAGTTCTATAGCGAAAACCTTCTCTCTTACTCTCTCTCTCTCTGTATATTTTTAAAACTCTGTATTTCTTTTCCTCTTCTAACGGGAAAATCAGTAAAGTTTGATTGCAAAAACCTTCTTCATCTCTCTGTCCCGTTCTAATTATATATATATTTCTTTTCCTTTCTCTGTCTCTTACTCTCTCGCTCTCGCTCTATTTTCTACCCTCTCTCTCTCTCTCCTTTCTCTAACTCTCTCCATCCATCTCCTTCCCTCTCTCTTTCAATCTCTTTCTTCCCCCTACCTCCTTTCATAAATGAAATTTGAAACGTCCCCGTTAATTTTTTTAAATTGCTCCAATACCCAAAAGAGTTAAAATTGCAGAAGAAAAATTGGAATTTTTCCTAGACTTCCTACAAAACCAAGCCCCTTTGCCAATATTTGGCCTACCTTTTTATTTTATTCGTGGGTACTACAAGTTTTGGTCATCACCAAAGAGAAAAAAGATGGCAATTTTTTCTGAGCTCAAGACATTTGTAGATTTGAAATAACATCCTGAGCTTTTTTACGATTGTTACTGCATTGCTGAACTCGAATGCAAGTTTTGTAATTAGAACGACCCACTTATGTAGCCTAGTGCAATTCTCACGGATGATTTCTAAAGAGATCCAGAGTGTAAGTTTGAAATTTACTTTTCAAAAATACAAAAATACACTCACCCCTTTCATCTCCTCTTCGTTCTATACGCAACAAAAAACGCAAACTAAGTAACTTTATTTCCTTCAGCGCCTTTGGTGGTTGCGTGGCAACACAGGCTGTGGCCAAATGACATTAACGCTTTGACATTTTCGTGTAGCGGCTTTGGTGTGGCGTAAGCAAAGCTTACTTGCTTTACACTTTCTGAAAATTGCATACGTTTTCTAGCCAAACCACTCGAACCACCGCCTTTTTTCTGCTACTCAACACTTCTTTTGGCAAATTCATGTCAGTTGGTCTTTGGTCCATTAACATTAATGAAAGCGTTTTATTTGCGCTCTAACGGTACTGGCTTTTTGAAAGAAAGCTTTTAAATTGCATAAGTGAAAGCTTTTTTGCTTTGGTTAGCTTTTTTTTGTGAGGAGGCAAGTTATAATTATCATGATAAAATATTAAAATAATGGACGTTGTTATAAGCGAAATTTATTTTTTCAAAAAAAAAAAAATATATATATATATGAGAAAACTTCTACTGATGCGAAACGGATGGTTTCTTCTTCCTAATGCATTGGTCTGCTAACTAATTCATCTACGAATCGAAAGGTGCGAAGTTACATCTACGGCAATACTTTTCTATGGAATACTGACTACTATGAACAACTAAATCACTTTTTGTCCCTACTTTACTTATATTGTATTAATCTCTTAATGCGTAGTAATTGCTCTCTGCGTCAGGCCGAGACTCTTATGGGCAAAGCAAAGTTGAGTAGATGTCTGCAAGACCATAAATAGAAGTTGGTCAAGTTAGCTGGTCTTTTAAAGTCATTAGGGAATTTTTTAGACCTCTCGTTCATAAATATTTCGTTTACCCAACGAAAAATCTGTGAAAATATGTATCGGTCTTGGGATATCTTCTTCATCCATTTTACTTGTCTGACCCCTGTGACTTTTTTCTGCTATTTGACCTCAAGATGATATGTACATAGTGAAATTGCGGAGTAATTGAAGAAGCTATGGCATATTTAGATGAAAAAACCGAATCTTGCGGAATAATGAAATTGATTCTTTTTTTCCAAAACTTTTTGTCTTTTCTTTAAACGGTTTGAAATGTTCAACCTAACAGGTTTGCAACAGAAAATATCAATAACCGGCTGCAATTAAGAGCCTCACTAAACTAAGACTTACCGATATAAATGGGGCTAGATCTCCGAAATAACAGTACTTGGCTGGGTAAAATCGGGTTCAATTCCGGTGCATAGGATCGGCTGTTGTGGGAATTCGTTATGGATACTGTTACTTAAACTGCTAATTCAGAATAGATCCCGACATATCTAATATAAGTCGTACGTGCAATGTGTTTCCGCCTGACACTGGCCACCTCTTTGCATGCCCCACCAACCCCACTCATCTGACACCGCTCTCCCTTTGGTTCAACTCCGACCAAACAGCACGTTTCTTGGGCCTACCGTTGGATAACGTCGACGACAACTTAGCTAATACTTATCATCCTAAATTGGATTAGGTACCCGTTACAAAAACAACAAAAGGATCCTCATTACATAGAAAGACGGATATGTAGAATGGTGTGTCTTCTGACATTTCAATTTTGCTGCGTAGAGAATAATCAGTAACTGTAGTAAGCTTTAGAAAATAAAGAAAGGGATAAGTAGCACCTTTTTCGTTCGAAAGGGTGAGCGCAGAGCGCCGAAGAGAAATAGTTTGTAATGCGCTCCAATAAATCCAATCAAGCACAACTACGATTAGAAGCATAAGAACAGGCTGTCAAATCAAAAAACTCAGTCATGCACACATTTATTTCAGTTAAACTTTGATTATTAGCAATCCGATGACATTTATTTACGACTACTTTATAGCTGTAATTTAACTATTAGGACATTCCCACACGATCAGCGCCAGTTCTCAACTAAATTTGTGTGGTTGCCATTTGTAACTGTTAAGATTATCCTCGTGCACTACAAGCATATATCGGCTGGTGTTGCTGCCACACTGTGCCGTTCGTTTTTGTTTGTTGTACGTTTACAACGTTGAATGGCGACGCTGAAAACAAATTGCCAAGTGTCAAGTGCCATGTAATTACGACACATGACTGCTAACTGTGAAAAGTAAAACTGCGAAACGGGACCGTGACACATGTGTGCGCCTATATGTGTGAGTGTCATGTGCTTTGCAATGCGAACGAACATGAGCAGCAACAACAGCGAAAGATGGGCACAAAAGCATCACATGGGAACAAAACAAAAACCTAGTTATACGAAAAAAACGAGCGGAATATCCACAAAAGCAACAACAAAATGTCCGCACAAAAAACACACAACAGTAATACAATATAAGTAACAACAACAACCAGCCACAGATTACGCGTCACGCTATCAGCAAAGCATTCCGTTATAGTGTGCTCCTATTGTCCGGGCTGATGTTGTTGATTTTAGCAGTTGTTGTTGCTGTTGCTTTTGGTATTAATTCACTCACCCATCAGTATCAGTTTTGTTGCCTCGTTGCCACTCGGGGCAAGCTCCAAGCAGACTCACACACATTTATTGTGAAATATATATATATTTTTCTCATCTCCACTCGACACTAACTACTAACTAAATGACGCTGAAATAGTTTTTGCTATTTTTAATGCTATTTATATCGATTAATGCGCTCTCATATGTGTGCCTGTGTGTGTTATTAGCATGTTAGCCATCGCTCAGCTGGCAGCAAGTAGGGATATTGGCCGTGCGCTGTTTTAGTTCCAAGTTTTTCCTCCTTTCACATGAGTAGTGTGTCCCAGCGAGCCTAATATATAGCTATGCTGATGATATTTTATAATTTAATGTCATAAAAAGCAATAACTTTTAACAAGCGCGGCTTATTATTATATCAAATCAGATACTATGCTTATTCGCAGGCAATTTTATGCTGTCCCTATTGTAATGTTGGCGTCGGTAATATCCATTTCATGTTCAAAATCTACTGACGAATTTAATAACTCCTTCTAATCAATCACGCCCTACTTTAAAGAGGCATCAAAAGATACTGCTCTCCTTCTTTAAACCATTATCTTCGGTTATTCTCTTATTTTTCAATTCTTTTCTGGCAAAGACTTCTGATAGAAAGCTAAGAGCTTGTATATTTCTATTTGGTCACCGCTCAATAGATATTTTGCAGAGTATACTGCGAGTACGCCATGTCGTATACGTAATCTTTAAAGCGATTTACTTAGACAGTTTGGAAATTGAAATAAGTCGATTTTTTTTATGTTTCAAAATAATCTCCCAAAATTTGAAGTTCACCCGACAAGTATTTCGAAGATGATTGTACTTGTAAGAAGTTTTTAGTTTAGAATTATCGGCTCTCAGTTCCAGTTTAATTTTTTTTTTTTTTTTTTTGATAATAATTTCGCCACTCCGAACTGTTTTTTCACAAAAGAACGACGTTTTATATAAACCACCATTTTGTCAAAAAAAAATTTTGAACCATCCTTCATCATTACCTGCATTTATTTATAGCAAACATAACAATTTTTTTTTTTTTAGTTTTTGGGTTTTAACAGAAAAATCTTCCTCATCGCCAGACAATTGTTTTCGGAGATCCTACTGGAGATCGGTTACGGTATCAAGGAAATACAAATTTTTTAAATGACATTGAATTTGCTATATACACAATATCTGAATTATTTTATTAAATAAAATTACTGCTAAAACACATTCACGAAAAATGACTGACATAAAAGAGGAGCCCTTAAAAAAACTAGCATCGAATAAGCAGCAATTCTTATAAATAACCTCTGTTTATGCATCTCATTCTAACAGATTATTAAAGCTGCTTGTGTTTGCTGGGCTACACTCTCACACAGACTCACCCATACGTACACACATAACGGTATATGTGGTTGAGGGCGACACACTCAGCACTAACCGACAATATTGTCAACCAGCGGCAGTTGTTGTTTTAGTTTCTAATGATATTATTGCTATTTTTGTTGTTAAAGTTGTTACTGTTGCAGCTGTTTTATGTATCATTGCTACAATATTGCTTGTAAATTAATGTTATAATAATAGTTACTTACTTTAAATGACTTTGTTGCAATGTTGCCCAGTTCGCAACACGCACACATAGCACACACACACATATATGAACTTGCACATGCGAGGGTGTGTATGTGTGTGGCAGGCAGCGCAAGTGTCCGCGTGTTAATTATAGTTGATTTGTGCACAATTGTTGTTCAACGAAAAGTTGCTGCTCAACAATTTTTTCTCATTCTTGCGAACACAGCATGTGACAGCAGCGTCAGCAACAACAATAGCACTGACAACTACAACACGAACAAATACATTCAACTGAACACACATTATTATAATATCTGCAGCGCTGCACTGCTGTTGTTGTTGCTGTTGCTGTTAGTGTTGATGCGTGGTTAGAGCTTTTGTCGAGTTTACTTTGTCTCCTTGTGGGAATTGATGTGATCCTCGGAGGAAAACCGAGTAAAGTAAACCGACAATCATGTAAGCATACAAAAGAGAATTTTTACACTCACACGCACGCACACAGCCAGATATGCAATACGTTAACGCGCTTCGCGTGCTTGTATGTGCAAGTCGTTTATAAATGATTCTTCTTTCACATTCTTTATGCTTAAACACTTAACTGCCTGTTTGTTCGCTTTGTACGCATATTCTGCTCATTTGCTCTTGCATGTTTGTACTACCGTTAGTTTTGCTTTTTGCGCCACATTTCTCGGTCACATTTCACCTCCGGGATTTATTGAGTTTTAATTAAAGCTTAGCGTTTTGTTAATGCCATTGTATAACATACATTATTATTTTTTTTTTTTGCTTTTGTTGTTTGTCTAACGGTCTTTTGCGTGTCTCACCGTGCCCTCTTCCGTCGCGTCCTACGCTGAGCCGAGAGTGACAGCCGCAAAAGCGCATTATAATTAAAGTTGACGAATGTCAGCTCGACACACTTTCCTTGTGGAGGCACGTAGCACTCGTGTGCCTGCCTGCGTCTATGTCACTGTCATGCATTTTTTCTTGTTATTGTTGCTTAATCGTATGTTTATTTTATTACATTGTATATAAGTTGAAATTAATAAGCACTTTCTGTTTGGTTAGCAAAATGCGCAGGCCACACAATTTCTTTGCTTTCTGATGGCTGGCGCTGATTGCGACTCGCCTAATGAGCAGTTTGTACGAATTTAATCTAATGCACAGCCGTGGCCAACTAATTAGTTTTTTTTTTTTTTTTTTTTTGTTTTTTTTTTTTTTTTTGTTTTGGAGAATTTATTTATTGTATCATTCCTCAAAGACAAAACACAAAACAGTTTTTATATATAAATTTGAAGAATATTCTTCTACCACCTTTATTGAGAGCATTGGTAGATCTCGAAAATTTAGCTGCCCTCCAGTTCCTTTAAATCTGAAACACTTTTTTTCTGGAACAATTTTTTTCTCCTCGGAAATGGTTAAATTGTCGCTTAATTTATTAAGATTGCTTATTATGGCAATCTGATAAGTACACCGCCCGAGAGCGACACTTTCGCTTCGGTGTTTTGAACCGTGATAGCGGTTTTTGAAAGCAAATCGTGCAATAAAATCAGAGAGCTTTTGTATGCTGTGTATGGCGCCTCTTCTCCAGTATATTCTATAGACTTGGTCCCATGTCTTTTCTGGACAGAAATGTGTGTCATATAAAGAAGCGCCGCTGGGACAAGTTTATCGATCTGCAAGGAGTCATAAACCATTCAAAGAACCAGATTTTAAGAATGCTCTCCCGAGGTTATTTTGTGTGGTAGACCACAACTATTAACATTAACTATTTATTTATATATATTATTTTTTTTTTTTTTTTGGCAGAAAAGTATTAAAAGGACAGATTCTCTTGGTAATGCAGACTCAATCAAACTATAGTAAGAGAAGACTCATGCACCAAGTATGCTCTAATGTGCCACATTTAACCAAAAGCCTTCGAAATACTATTGTAGTTTTAAGTTCAGCTTAATATGGTGTCATAGCTCAGAGAAAAAAAAAGCAACTTGTTCTAAATTCTTGCCAAGTGGGATATACCGAAAAGTCTAATATTTTGGTAGACACTTTTATACTCGGCCACAAACACACATATATGCAAGTATGTCTATACTTTGGGTTATCAATCAAATTTGCTATAATGTCATTGAATGAAACATGCCGTCGTCAGCACGATACTCATATGACATTGATATTACGCTGCTAACTACCTAGCATTAGCATATTTGAATGTGAGTAGAAAAACGGTATTTATGAAGAGAATACATATTCAAAAATGTATAATTTTCTATTGAAGATATATTGTAATGAAGCCCTTGGCCTACTTGTAAATGGGAATAATTGACATTGAAAAACTCAAGGTGCTCAAACAATAAGGTGCTCACGATTACGAGTACTTACCTTTTTTGTTGTGAGTGAAAGTGTTCTGTGTTATTATAATATAATAAATTATTGTCTATGTATAAAATAATCGGCGTGGATGCTTCCGTTGAATAGTTCGATCTAATTTATATATATAATCATACGAACTCTGAACGAACCCCGAAGTACTAATTTTTTTAACTAATTGCTAACTTTATGAAAGAAATACTTTGGTACTCAGTAACAGTTTTGTGCGTTATCATACAAAATCTACGTTAAACATACGACATTGTTGAAAGTTTTAAGTCCACATCTATCAATAACGATATTTTAGCCACGAAAAACTAAATTTTCCTGGTAAGCAGAACCAACTGCAAGAAAATTTCACACAGTAATGGCTAAAATTTTTACTAGAACATATTAAGGATACGCCTCAGATTTCTTAGCGTCACAACTGCCCTTGTTTGTATCAAAGAAAATTTCCATACATCCTTTCTCAGCAAACGAAACCAGGACGTTTCAACGAAAAGTTTATTTTACTATATATTTACTTTCAGATATATGGCATTCCGTAAAAAGGTGGGATTCGGCATTTACCTGCATTACTACTGAGTTTTGTGTAACGCTTTTACAAAAAATATTCATGGATGCCTGCTTTTTGTGAGAAAAGCGATAGGTTTGGGTTTTAGGTTAGGTCAATCTGGTAGGGCACTGAGCTGCGCATAGACCAGTTTCGGTCCTTTTTGATACCAGATGGAGTTCAGTTAAAGGGTACATGAGAATTAAGTAGTCATCCTTTAGGACCTTTAGTCATCCTTTAGGACCGCAGAGTTATGCCTTATTGTTCTATATATTTACTACCACTTCAAGGGCCACCGTTGTAATTGTTCTAAAGCTCACGTTATTCACAGCGCTGAGAGCCTCTGAACCCTTTCTATTGGCTTCTGGTAGGTTGATTATATAACGGCGTCTACCATACTATTGCACCATAGAGCAGAATTGGTCTTACAATAGTTGTGTAGGATCAGCAGATGAGAGAGAGGGAGAGATCCCCCAGGTTATACCTTTGCTGTCCAAGACTACCCAAAGGTACTTGGTGCATTCCTTGGGAAAGAGTTTTGTCCCATTTCCAGAAGGGATATAAAGGATTATTCCATAAAGGAAAATTGTTCTTTCTTGTGGACACAAGCAGATTCGTTTTCTTCGGCTTCAACCAGACCCACTTGGGATGCCCAATTTCCATAATGTATTTTCCATCTGACGAAATATCTTCACGAAATTATGCCGTATTTTCTCTTTATTGTACAACAATCAATCAAACATGTGTTAGCGCGTGAAATGAGCTTTCCAAAAAGGTATAGCATGACCCGATGCGACGAGTAAAACTAGAACTACGCGCTTTCAGCGCCAACTAGCGAAAATACCGCAAGACTTTTTTTGACAACATAATATATATACATATATATGAGACTTATAGTATGTAAGTAGATTTGCAGTTTGCTGGTATAAATCGACGGTACGAACTCATCACCTCAGTTTTGGATCAATAAAATGTTGCAGCAAGAACAAAACCAAAACCGTCTCTTCACCACACGTCACCAAAACTTGAGACTATCATGGTCTAAATCTGATCCATTGACGTGAAATATGCCAAGGAAACTCTCATACGCTTATGAAGAGTTTACTTTCAGCAGTTGATTGTACGTTTATGTTATGTATGTATGTACATTGTGTTGGTTTCAGATTGTGTAGCCCACAAACCAAACGAGACAATTTTCCACACTTGCTTCCTCATTGTTGCACTCACCTTATTAAGAGCGCCACGCGCACACACACACACACACATGCAATGAAAGGTGATACTGTTATCAGCATTAATAAACAACGAAAAAAACAACAACAAACGCAGCTGCTGTACTCAGTAAGGCATTGACTGGCAGATGCTAACGGCAAATGACTGTCGGAATATAGTTTTTTGCACGACCAACAATAGCAACGAACACAGTACAACCGCCAACGCTGTTGTATGGTTAGACATTTTGGATGCATGCATCTGTGCGCATGAAGGTGTGTTTGTTGTAATGCTGTGATGAGTAAGATAGTTAACTGGATGTGTGGCACCACCAAAGGCGCTTTCATCTCTCGCAAGCTTGACTGATGACACACCCATACAACCGCGTTACTTGTGTGTGAACGTTTCTGCATACACATATGTGTGTGTGTGTATGTGTGCGTGGCAAGCGCTCGCTTGTGCGCCATCCACTAACGAGCTGCCTATCAGCAACTACAACATATTGCCCTGCCGGGCCGTTTCGCTTTTCAGCCATGATTTTTTGTTGGCCTGCGGTGGCATTCGCTTTCTTCCTGAAAATCTCTACCTTTGTTAGATACCGGTGTGGTTGTTGTTTTTTGTTCTTGTTGGCATTTCTTCAGCTTCACAGCTGCTATCGTTCAACATGATGAGTTGGCTGCCGGTCACTGGATTTGTCGGTGCTGTTGCAACATGTCATCTGGCACACTTCATTCATGAATGAGCCCACACACGCGCACGCACAGCACAAACTCTCACAATGCCACATATGTATGTAGGTACGTGTGCTTGGGTAGCAGCCATTGGACATACTTGTCCTCATAGTTGTCATGCATATTGTGGTTTTTGTTGTTGTTTTTACTCTTCAAATGCGTTCTACTTGCATTTAGCTGTTGTTGCTGTTGCACTTATCTGCTGATTAGATAATCTATGAACTGTTGGTGAAAGACTTACCATTTTGAAGCCGTTGCAATCGCCTTCACCAAGCGCTTGTTATACGTTCATTGCACTCAGCATGTACTCAACGACACCAAGAACACTGTGTCCGAGTAGCTGTGACACTTAACACCAACAACAACTAGAATGAGTGCTTCTCTCGTTCGCCGCTTGCAATTTGATGAATACCGTTTTTGGCAGGAAAACAGTTTTTCGGTGTTTGTCAAGTTTCATTGAAATTTCCATCGAAATTAAGCAGTATGTTTGACCTCGGGCAGTTTCATTTCGAGTTCTCAGCTTTCGCTTTCTCCGTTAGCTATGATTATGAAAATATTAGAATTTCCCTGAGTTAAGTTTTTGAGCAAGTACGAAAGTTTAGTATGACCTTTTCTAACCAGCAGCGCCTATAGATTCTTCCTTGTTCTCAACTCTTTGTAAAGAGCTAGCAAAGTCTGACCTTCTATTTATATCTAGAAAGGTAAAAAATTAAAATCAATCCACAGTATATTCGGTCGCTTCCTTTTATCTACCGTTTATTATATACCACACTTCCCTTGCCGCGCCACTTCAACCTGACTTCGACGGGATGTATGTGCAAAACTATCTCTGTTGGAGCAAACCAAAGAAGCGTAACATTCACTAATCCTTATGACTATTAAGAAAAACATAAACTATTTGGAAAATAACCAAGACCCTTATTTACCTAAACCCAAAACTTCACTAGTTTTTAAACCTGCATACATACATATTGCTTGATATGTATATGTGAATTTTTGGAACAACCTCTATCAGGTTCCATTGAAGCGAAACGCGTGAACGAAGAAAGACAGGTTACTATTTTTTTGATCTCTGGGTTTAATTCTCAGTAACGTTAAAGCTTTCTGCTAAATAATTTTTGACAACTCATTTATGCAAAAATATCAAATAGACACAGAATAACGGGTAACCAATGCAAGGGTTAGGCCTTGATAATTTTTGCTATTGTGCTGCAGGCTTTATGCTGGCTCTGAAACTGTGCTGGGTTTTGTGAATTACAAGCTCGTGAAAAGATTACGTTAGATAAAACCAAACCAACTAAGGCTTCCAAATCCAAGTCCCCTACAGTGCGTTAAGGAATGATTGTTAAGTGAGTGATTCCGTAACTTTCATTACAAACTAAAATCCTTAACTATTTCATAAAGCTTATTTTCTGAATGCCGACGTGCTTAAGACAAATAAAATGTACAAATGAAAACCAAAAAGCATTAAGACAATTCCGTTTATTTGTTAATTTCCCAGATTTCTTTCCGGTGTGTGTTGAACATGTTTACGATTCCGCCACCTGAGGCACTTGTTAATACTTACAGTGCTCTTAACACCTTCAGTGCAAACAAGTGCGGAAAGTCGAAGAAAAAACTGCTAAAACAAAAGATTTTGCCAATGTGAAGACGACTATTGAAGTAAAGCCAGCCGTGTGACGTCTGACACAATAGCCACTACAAAAAAATATCGCATCCTGTCTAGACTGTGATTGGAACGAGAGGTTGCTCTCCTCACACACACCACCCGTCACCATATACGTCAACGAATAACAAGCCGAATGATGTGGAATAATGGTAGCAGCCAATGGTTCGTCGAATCGGCTTCAGCGCCGCTCATAGCTCAGGCGGATGACCGGACGGCAGTTAACAAAAGTGACAAGTGCCTGCGAATGGCAAGTGGCTAAAAGTGTCAAGTAAACACATGTAAAGGACATCGGTAAGTGGCATCACCAGTGTAATTGTTGTTAGCAAACAACAGCAACAATAAATGTAGCTACGTAAAACAATAGCGGGATTGTCGAGCCAAGCTACTGGTACACACAGCACATTTGCTGGACAAAGAATTATCGTCGAGGGGAGCCAAATTGAAAAGGGAAGCAGGTTGTACGCTTTTGTCTTCAAAGTACTCATTACAATAAGTCTACAGAGCTTGGATAAAAAAAACTCAAACAGCGCAAGCGGGAATGTCAGACAATAAGGGTTGGTATATCAATGTCGAAGTGAATTACTCAAATCAGAAGCATCTGTATACATTCAGGTCGCGCTTAAAACCAGTCTCTCCACAGAATAATCAGATGTTGAGCAGCTCGATGTTTTTGCATGATTTGTATAATATTCCGATATCTCATGTGTTAGCCACTTAGTGAGTATGGATATCGATCCAAGTCCAAACTTCTGTACGATCAAGTTTAAGCTGTCGATTCCCAAAAGCGGGACGTGGAAATACTCTTTGTTCAAAGAGATGATTTTCTGAAACAACATCGTTCTATTTAAGCTACGTTAAAGCTCAAATTGAATACCAAAAGAAAACGCATAGTCATGTGATTTCAATTGCGGCGTAAGAGGAGATTTTCTTACAAATAATGTGAAGTTCTAAACAATGTTCGTATAAAGCTAGTTGCGTAAAATGTTGATTTTCAGCTAGATCGAAAGGATGTCTCGCATAGACAATCTATCTCGTACCTAACTTATGCTTTCGCAAACTATGAGCACTGGAACCAGCTTTGGTCAAATATGTTTTCTTTTACCTATTTTAGCCATACCAGCTCTTCCAGCCTACGGTCCAACCGTTTCTTCTGCATCGGCCTTACCACTGAAATCATTCAGCTCAAACTCGTTGGTGTCAGGGGCAAGGCTCTTTTTCAATAAATATGCATAGGCATATCTCCGTAAGTATGCATGTGACAACATTGGGAAGTTGTTGCAAGTGTTTTAGTGTGTATATGAGTGTATACGTGAGTGTGCGTGTATATTGTATTGGACCTGGGCAATTATTGTAATTGTATGGCGTGCGTGTTTCATTTTTCATTTGACACAGGTGACAGCTTTGAGTGAACGAGTTCGAACGCACACATAATTACACATACAACCACTTACACACACAAACATAAATGCAAAATGAAACGTTTGTGAACAATAAAAGCGCTTGTATAACTGTGTAAACACAAATGAAACGACGGAGCTGTCAACTTGAAAACTCAAGTTCAGGCAATACCACACACACACACAAATGTGACTAAGGCACATACACCTATAATGCATGTATATGAAAATGGTTGTAAGCTTGTTTTTTTTTTTTTTTTTTTTTTTTTTTTTTTTTTTTTTTTTTTTTTTTTTTTTTTTTTGGTAATTCTAGTGAATTTATTTTGTGTGAGAAAATAAAATGGTTTTGCGCTTGCCAGTCCTGCCTGACAATTGGATTGACGGTTGCACACAAAAATGTCAAAGGTGTTGCAGCAACACCTCCTTTTCGAAGTAAAAAATGTGTTTGTATGCATATAATGTTTTCTGTGAACGTGCGCTAGAGAATTTCAGATAAGAATAGCTGGAAATAGCAAAAAATAAATATTGAAAGATGTACCAGCGCGGTTGCAACAAAATTCGACAGTAATTTTTAGTTATAACCGCATGCAACATGTTGCCACAAGTATAATAATTGTGATACATAGCATGGTATTCTTAGATTTGGACCCTCTATCTGTCCGAGGGCTCGAATCAATTTTACTTTTCCACTTTTCCCAAAAAGTGGCAATTCTGTAAAAAAATATATTACAATTAAAGCGTGCTCAAAAGCTTCATTACGTTCTCGTAAGATTCACGCCTGTTTTATAGATTATTTTAAGCATCGCATTTTAAACAGGTGSCTACTTTCATCCTAAGCCTTGCCACATTTTTAACTTCCCACATAGTTTTCAATAGGCTGGCTAATGTTTGACAATAATATCCGATTTCCCGGCTTTCCGAACATTTTTGTGAAGACTTTTTAAACCCTGTTAAAATCCGTTTTCAGTTTCACATTTTTGGACAGGTAGCAACTCCATCCTAATCCATCGTAAATGTAAATGACAGGGTCCAATTACAAACAAAAAAAAAAGTACAGTTTAAAGACCTTCCAAGTACTTTCTTACTTTTGCAATAAATTTCATGTTTTACATGACAACCCTATCATTTTTGCCTACAGTGGAGACGTACAAAATAGGCTTCGTTTGATATACCTGCTAAGCATACTTTTGAAACCCCAAATAATTATACATATATTGACTATCAACGTTGTCAAATTATATAAATAAGGCAAACAATACAACTTTCTGTCAGCTGGCAACGCTTTCATCCGACTTTCGTGCCACCTTACTTGCATTCGTACTTTTTCGCGCAAACTAAAGCTGGACGGAAATCATTGAATAAGCAGGTCATTTGTCAAATGTCAGAAACGATGATGAGGCAACCAGCTGTGYCGGATGCCATGGCGGAAAAGTAAGCGCCACACAATGCCATTGCCATCACACGGTTGCGGAGCGCTAATAAGCGGTTATGCGCGTGCAACTGTCAAAAAGCAGTTTTTGTTACTGCAGTGACATTTTACATCTACAACCCCTTACAGTTCACAAGGTAGTAGTCGTTCAACTTCATTCTATACTATACCTGTGTGTAGGTATGTTGCGTGGAAAAATGTGATGTGAACAGCGTGACCAGCTGAAAGGTACAAACATGCAGCCGCGTAGTAAAATTGAACATTTTTCTATGCGCAACCGCTCAAAATTTATGAAAACAGTGGTTTGATGTTTCGCAAAAATATCCGCGATTTCTATAGTTCTATAGTTCTGACAATACTTCACTTGGGTGAAAAAAAATCTTAGAATACTTTCTGAGTCGTCAGTAAAAACAAATATTTTTCTAACACCAACTTCTTTGCCTGTTAAATTTCATACATCAACAGAGTAAATATTAGAGGATAGATGTTAAGCAATAGCTCCACAACAAAGTACCTGGTGCTCTTTGTGAGTTGACTACGCTTCTAAAATTTCTCTCTCTTAACTTCAAGTTTGTTCATTTTTCCGAAGGACAGTTTTCACATAGGGTTTACAAGTTTATCAAATATTTAGTCRAGTTTCCTTTGTCGCTTGTGGTGTACTTTTTGATACAATGATGATATATRTTATCCATTTTTAGCCTTTTGCGGTAATTTTCAATTTTAAATTAAAGCATTACAATGACCTAATGAAGCCGAATATCCGAATACTTATCCAAATCCGTTGACAAAAYACTGGAATATCCGGTTAAGGTTAAGCCAATATACAACCATAGAACTAWTCTCTTTCGAATCAACCGAAGGAATACATGGTTTCTCAGAAGACAGCGCAACTCTAAAGAAAATGGTTTCATAAAYTCTTCGGTGCTTTATGTTAAGTATTCCATTAAAGCATTAGAAATAGCAAGCAATTATAAATAGTTGATTATTACTTTGTTAAAAAAATATATAAGGGCAAATACTGAACATAAATGAAACGTACACAGGCCCCCACTTTMGGTTAACCATAAACGAAATTTAGGATAAAAGCTCGATAAACCAAGTCAAGAGAAAATGTAAACAATTAGAAACAGAATTAAAAGTAAAAGACAATTGAACGTAAGGAACCCCTCACTAAACCCATAAATTTGATCTAAAACAAAAGTCAAATAACTGTAAATCAGCGAGCGTTGCCAATAGGTCTACAAAGCAATTGAAATAAACAGTTAGCAGCTGTTGAATAAAAGCATTATAAATCAGCACAAACGACGAAAATGAAACGTAAAAAGATACACTAAAGAAAATTGAATATTGAGAGTGAGAAAGAAACCAGTAAACAGTAATAATATAAAATAGCTTATATCTACATATCTAACAGCTTCTAAATATTGGTATGCCAGCAATATAAGTCAAGGTTTTATTTTTATTGACTTACCGATTGCAACTGACAACAGCCAACCGAATTGTACGCTCATCACTTAGTTCACCGAGTAATACTAACGGTTATGCACGGGCATGACTGCCACCTGCACATCCGCTAAGACAATCAGATTAGCTAATAAAGTCGGTGGAAATCAACGAGAAGACAGAAAGCAACTGTTGGAAGTTATCAACAAAAATTGCAACAAATAAACAAACCGAATGCTCCGAGCAAAGCAGCACTCAATGCGGAAGTGACACTGATTTGGAAGCACGGAATGTGAAGTAAAATGCTCAAAGCCAGACGAATGCGGTGTAAACTAAAGTGTGGAAAACGAATGTAAGTAGTTAAGTAAATCTAGGAACGTAGATAAGTACAAGAGCGTGTAATGAACTAAAGAAGGCTGCCTCAAGGACCTTGTTGACCAGAGACGCATAGTAAAGAGAACGAAATTTCGTAAGAATGTGCGCAACGTAAATAAAAATTTTCCATAAATTAGTTATTTAAATATACAAGCGGCTGTAGTTTCCAGGAACTTTTTATAAATATTATCAAGGTGTTATGTTGAAGTGAGGTGATCTCTGAATAGTTGAGATAATGTAATTGAAGTTTATCAATCCGAATACTGGTTTTTTTTTTAGTATATATGCTATTCAGAGCTATAGCCTGATATTTTGTGACTTACTGGTGTACTTCCAGTACTAAGACTCCACAAAATCGCATAAATTATTCTTATCCGAACCATGGAACCTCATCTTTTGACCAAAGTTATTGTATCGGATTTTTGTTTTTTGTTTTTTGCTTTGGTGCGTTTTGGAAAGTCGCTCTCACTGTCCAAAAAGGTTAGTTTTTGTAAGTGATCTTCCGTTCAAAATAGTTTTCACTCTTCTTCATCTGAGTTATTTTTATTTATATTTTGTTTTATTTTCAGGGAACCTATCCCCTAGCGTTTTACACCTATCATCAGGTATCGCATTACCAACGGCAGATGTAGCTAAACATCTCCCTCCCCCAGTGTCGTATGTCGAAGCACAGTCACCAGGAAGAAAAGGATGCTTCAGCTAGACGCCGGCTGGACGCATCACCCAAAATTCCTAGATGAAAGCGACGTCCATTGCCTAGACAGCACCCGCATGGTGTTGTCGAGTTTTTACGATGACAATAGAAACATTACGTTCACATATATGTAAGTACAAGATTCTGGCGACAGGAAACATTAAAAAGGTGCAAAGTATTCGCAGTCAGGATATTGTAAATGAAAACTTATGAAATATATTAAATTTTTACACTTTGTATTCGCAGCTGAATTTGCAAGCGCGTTCCGGCACAGCTGTGTAACTGTAAACAGTACTGCAGCTATACTCACACTTCTTAGTACTTATCATCCGTCTTACTTACCCACACCCTTGGTGAGGACTGAAGGCGCAGCCTCTCTCACCATCACGGTTTCGCTACATTTGGCTTGGCCACCTTGGTTTTTACGAGTATTTTACCGCTGTCAAGGACCCTCGTCAGCAGTTTGATAACCGTCGCTGGTTGCTTCTTCCGATTTCCGCTTATGCTGCTTTCCGTTATTTTAACGCATTGGCGCATAAATAAAATTGAATTCACATCGATTGCAATCGATGATTGCTCAGTGAAATTCTCCAATATTTTATTTTCTTCCTGCATCTTTGATTATCTCTTGTTTTGAATGCTTTGGGTTGGCTTTCCGCTTCGTTTTTCACACTTTTGCCGAGTAGCTAAAATCATTCCATGGGTTTTTATGGCGAAATAATGAACTCAGCACAAACTTTAAACATTAAATTTCAATGAGGAATATTTTATTTGTGAGCGTTGTACATACTTACATACATATATAGTGGGTGTCTGGTAAGCAGAAAGCAAACCGAGTATCTGGAATGAAAAGAGGTATGTGTGTTGTGCAGATTGAGATAGAAGAAAAGTAAGACTTAACTTTCATTAGCTCATTGAATAACAGAATAGATGGTTTTCATAATTATTTCTGTGTCGGTGTTAGTTCGGGCTCTACTTGTTAGGCGCTTGAACTCCATATAAACAAAGGTTTCACTTATTAGTTATGGTATCTAAGTAAGTAGCATTTTTCAGCAGCTCTTTTTGTTGAAAGCGCATCATTTTTTTATTTTTTTATTTTTTTTTTTTTTTTGTTTGGTCGCTCGGTGGATGATTGTTCAATAAAAGGTAAAACTTTTTGAAACAAGCAAATTTACTATCAATATTAGGTAAGGCTATGTTATACGGCCAACTATCAGGTTATACATAGACTTTCTGATTTTTGATCAATTTCCATTGATTTGACGTCTTAAAAGTTTTGATCCTTGTAGACATAAAAACTGGTTCATATTTATTTTAACGTCCTGATTTGAGGTGAAGATGCTGCCATCGAACCAATTTTGCAGAGAGTAGAGCGAAGATGCTAAAGCAGCAGACATTCAAGCTACAAAAAACTTTTGGCGAGTCATCAACCTTGATAACTATCGGCGTTCAAAGTGACTGGATCTAAATCATCTTTATTAAACCTTATTTCAAGCTTCGAAATTAATCCTAGTAGTCGTTTAATTTTCTTGTGAATTTTTCATTGGACAAATTTCTTGTTTTAGGGCGTGGTGCATCCTCTAGATCGAAATTGTCGGAACGAGAGTTTGCAAACCAATTTTGGCGTTGTCATTCGATCACTACATCCTCTCTGACCACATCACATAACTTTTGTCTTTATTGAACTGAATTTTACCCTTTTGATTTTCGGTAGAGCAAAAAACAAAAATCGTTCCAAAAAATGTAAGAAATTTGTTCACAAGCAAACCATACTATAGCATCCGTTCAAATATATAACGGTAAAGTAGTTGAGTGTGAAGTTGGCTGCGAAAAATGTCCATAAGTTCAGCTGTTGACGTAAACGACGCAATATACCAGCTGGGCAGAAGAAGAAGGCCAACAGCTGCATTGCAGTCTTTTCCAGACCTTGTGATCTTGGCATTTCTTATAACCTTAAGGTATTCCATCACACTCAATCTGTCATTCGGAAATTTTGTTGTATATCGTTTTTATTGATATTGATTAATGCGATGTGAAACTATTGCCATCGACGTATATATTAATATTATTTATGTTCCCTGGAAGATACTGCATTCCGGAAGCTTGAACGATCGGCTACGATCCAACTCCAAACAATATATTGCGGCTGCCACCTCACCGGCCAGTTTTGATCTGTCCGACCATCCGTATAAACGTGGTAAGTTCCGCTAGCGAATCACTCGCTCCTGCCCTATTCACTATTTTAGTGTGAGCTGAAAACTTCTGTGTCAAATAAACTATGACCAAATTAAATAAATAATATCAGTAAAATATTATTCCACATATTATTTCAAAATTAATAAGTGACGTATAAAGCAGATAAAAAAAAATCTTTAAAAATCAACTAAAATGTTGCCGAAGCTTTCTTTAAATGAAATATCTAATTTTCTTAAATTCTGTAATAAAACATATTTAAAAATATTAGAAATCGCAACTGTGTTATTGCAATGACGGACGAAGGCAATTGCCATAAATTTTAATGAAAAATAAGTTTTAAATTTTCAACAAACATAGCCAGATAGAGCTTGTCTCATCAATTAGCAATCAACGATTCGAACGTCAATGATCTCGGCACTCGTTCTTCTTATTTTATGACGCACATTTGCAATGCTAAACTTTGGATTTTTTATTAACTTGAACATTGCATTCGGTATAAATTAAGGCAAACTTGCGCGCTTCACGAAAATCTTTTATTGAACTTTCGCTGCGGCCCTTGCCTCAGGCAAACACTAGTGTGGATGTGTGTGTGTGTGTGCGTATGCGCAGCCAGTCGAAGCCGTCAGGGGCGAGAAGTGGTAGCAAAGCGAAAAGTTCACGTAAAATTTAATGCATTTTAATTTGGCTTCGATTTCCGAAAAGTCATCGCCGATAACTGAGCCAAGCAGTAGAAAGCCAAATGACACCAATAATATGCTGACGTCAGCAATTACATGGGTGGGTGCGGGGGCGCTGCCAACTTACACGAAATGACGCTTTGCCAAAATAAAATGAGCCAAGAAAAGTTACATTTCCTGCAGCAAACTGCAACTGGAGGGAAAAAAGTGCGCTCAACCAACTACAACAGCAACAACAATGTAATGTAGACGCTTGTGTGGGGAAAAATATGAAAGTGAACATGTCGTCTTTGTGTCAATTTATGCAAAAGAAAAGCGAATCGACTTAGCATGCATTTTTCGTTGCGGTCCTTTTTCTTTGTAATTTCCACAAAATCATCGCATTTCCAATGAGAAAAAACGAACACAAACTCAAGCAGTGCAGCGGTATTGCGTGTGTACGTCTTTGAGGGTGTCTGTGGCGGCATGTGGCAAGCAAACAAGCAAAAGCAGCTGTGCCAACTGCAGAGATTTGCAATTTGCCGTCACTCAGCACTTTCCGATTATCCGCCGCACATTCCCGCCATTTGTCGCTTCCATTTTCACGCGTTCTCAAGCTCACTCACACTCCCACACACTCTCCACCCCATTAATAACCTTCACTTCAAGAAATTGGCGTTGCTACCCGCTGTTGCGCCTTCATATATGCAACATTTTCCGGCTAGTGCTTTGAGGCATCTTAAGATACTGACATTACTGCCGCTCCCACTGTTATTGTTGTTGTTGGTGGCGATGCCGCCACCACCAGCGCTACCACCGCTGTTGCTGCCGCTGCCAATGCAGCTTTTATGATTATGTAATAGTGCAAAATTGCCAAATCACGCAAACATTACAGCACGGCACACACAGACACACTGCCACATACATCCATCTGCGTACATACATATATGGCTATATAGTTTGTCGAATTGGCTGCAGCAGTCGTCGGGTGGCGCATCATCAGGCTTCATTGGCGCAAGCGGTTCGCCTGGTTGGACTGGTTCGGCTGCGTCTTGCATGTGTTTGCACCGGATGAACTTGTGCAAGAAGGAAATTACTTTATGCTTACAATGTCATCGATGCCATTCAAAGGAATAAAAGCTTTTGCAAATGGGACGAACGAGTGAAAAAAAAAGCGAACGAACGATCGAACACATTGAAATAAAAAGTTTGAAGGTACTACTCATGCTAAGAGCAGACAAAAAGTAACGCCAAAGAGGTGGGTTCAAAGTTGCTGATGCACTGGTGTGACATTATATTGCACAATGGGTCGAATGTTATAAAATCTATCTAAAAGTAAAATGTGTAACAATCGAAGGACGTAAATTAATAGGCGATGGTTGAACTCCTTGGACTTCAAAAACTTAGACTTTAAAAATGGCTCAGTATAAAATAGTGTCTATAGTGAGCGAGGCATTGCTCATTTTATTTTTTGGTCATACTTGGTACACAGATTATCGTACATCTGAGGAAATCCTTTAATCACAATGTCCACAGTTGTTTCAGTGTTAAGTAACAACCTTAGAGAGATCATATTTCTAAATACAAAATAACGAGAAAGAAAAAGGCGCGTAAAGGGTCTAAATACTATTGTCAAACTGTAAAATCTTCACAAGTTTTCATCGTTTGCATATAACTAATATGTAGGACTCTTCGGAATCTACAGATATTTGCTGTAAGCTCTTCAAACACACAAGAGATCTGCAGTTGTGGTGGAAAAATTTATTTCAAAGACATCGCCACAAGACGAAATAAGATATAAACCAAGAAAACACCGGATTGCCTCAGTTTTCGTCAAGCTTTTTATTCAGATCAAGTGTGGATAATTTACCGGTTCTTATGACTTTGTTTAAGATTGTGAATATATCATATAAGATTTGGGCATATTGCTATAAAAAACACCATTTTTTTTGCTCGCGACCCCTTTGACTTATCACCTAGAGAGCTTGACAGGATGTTATTGATAACTCATAGTTAATGGATGCAGTGTATAAATAAAACTCAATTTCCCACCTTAGCTTCAATCAAAGCTGCAGAGAGAGCCTAGAGAGATTACTGGGACTTAAACCGAGTAGCTTTCCCAAACAACTGAGCCATAATAAAATCATCTTTCTGGTGCTTAGAACATTCAAACAGGAGTAAAGTGCAGATGTGTCGGTTTTTCCCGCTTTCAAGGTTGCCCTACCAGTATCCGCCATATCTACTATTGTTGGAAATATTGAATTTCTTAATCTTATAGGCTGAATTGTTCTTTGGTCTAAACTGCTTTAAAGAGAGAGAGCGGACAGAGAGAACGATGTCAAAAAGCTGAAAGAGAGTTTAAATTTGCTGCTTCGAGTAATTTGTTTGCTCTCTAAGTACTCTCGAAGTGTAACTAACGTCTGAACAAAAAAAAGTGATCAGCAATGGAATTCAAACATAATAGTGTGATTGCTTTATATTTAGCTGGAAAATCACAGCCAGCAATTGCTCGTGAGCTCAAACACCTTAATGTGAGTAAAGTTTTTGTTTAACGCACCATCACTCGTTACAATGATACTGATAGCATCGCAAAACGCCATGGAGGTGGTCATCAAAAGACTGCAACGTCACGTGAGATGGTTCGGAAAGTGAAGAAGCGACTTGATCAAAATCCACGAAGAAGTGCCAACCAAATTGCTAAAGAACTGGAAATATCCGACCACAGCATCCGACGCATATTGAAATATTAACTCAAGGTCAAGCCTTATAAGTTCCAAAAAGCTTATGATCTCACACCGAAGCAGCAACAAGTAAGACTTGAGAGAGCGAAGCAATTGCATCGCTTGGCCGAAAGCGGTCAAATTCCGAACATTGTGTTTTCTGACGAAAAAATTTTTCCAACTCTCAAAACGATATATTTTACTTGACCGATCGTTCATACGAAAATCTAAGTCATCGGTTGGCCACCAGGAGCACCCGCCACATATAATGGTTTGGGCCGCTGTCACCACAGATGGGCGCTCTTCAATTGTTTTCATCGAGCCTGGCGTCAGAGGCAAGTGTTAAGGAGGCTGCTTTGAAGCCGTGGGCAAACAAACATTTCGGTCGCCAACCCGGAGGTTTCAACAAAACTCAGCACCGTCTCACAAAGCGCGAGTGAACCAAGAATGGCTGAAAAACGAACTTCATTACGACCACACAATGGCTCTCGAATTCACCAGATGCGAATGCAATGGATTGTTCTCTCTTCGGAGAGTAAGGTCCGAATTAAAAAAATACACCAGTCTCGAGATGCGGAAGAAATCCACTGTCCGTGAGTGGGCCAAAATACCGGCAAGTCACATTCGGGCAGGTTACGATTCGTTTTTTGACCGTCTCAAGGCCATAGTTAAGGCAAAAGTGTTCATATCGAACAAAAGTGAAACGGTCCTGAATCTATGATTATTTTCACACATTTTGTATTGTAAATTAAAAAATAATAATAATTTTCCAAACCGAATTTATGGCTTTTTTTATTGGTTACACTTCGAGTGTAAGGTGGAATAATTTATAGGAGTAACGAAAGCACTGATTGAGCTTTTGCTGACAACAAATTAACCTAAACTCATTCCAATATTAGTGAGACATCTATCTGTTTAGAAGAATGCATAATTAATTGTATCTGAGCTGATTGTAAAATTAAGGATATTCTTAACAATAGAATGACCCTAAATCATCCTTGTGTTATGTAAAGTAATTTTTCCAAGGTCTCACCGATTTCAGGCATGTACTTCGTCAGCTTTTGAAATACACTCACAGTGCTCACCGTTCTTAATACACTGCAGGCTGCTTGATAGCGATTCGAAGTATGTGCGAAAAATTGACAGCTTCAATATTTTCAGCTCACCCCCCGTCGCACCACATACCCACCAGGGCGCAACAGCACTACAAACGAAAGCAGCTGATAACACATTACAACAACGGCAACTACAATTGGGAATGACAACTTAAAAATGCAAATGTAAGTCTAACGAGATGCGGGGAGTAGCACATTCAGGCGGGAGGGTGTTGTGCTATTTTCTCTTTTACATAAGTAAAAATAAATATGCATTCGCGCATGTGTGTTAAATGTGTGGATGCGTGTTGTAAGTGCATCAAGTCAGTGCACACAAAGCAAATGCAATTTCCTGTCAAATAATATGCACTCACACATACAAACCAAATACACCAATGCGAAAGAAAGTGAGCATAAAAGTAAATTCCGTTAGTGAGAAAAAAAAACTGTTGAGATGCATTGACAAGTGCAAGCATTAAGCCAATTTACACACACACGCACACACTGGCACCCCAATAAGGGCATGAATGAAATCTTAGTGGATGCACCAAGTTCATTTATATGTGTGTATGAGTTCGGCGAGAAACGGCTCTTTGTATGGATACTAATGTACGGCGGTGTTGTTGCCAAGCCATTTTTGTGCTACCTAACAGCAACAACAATATGTATGCAATTGAATAACTGCGCACTTACGCCATACATTTTCACACTTCAAAGCTAGACAGTTTAAGCACATTAGCTAATTAAAGAGATCACCTGTTGGTAATATCATGTTAGAAGTAAAAACTTTTGACGATAAGCAGCAAAATACCCGAAAGATGAACTAAAACTGGAACATGAAAAACTCGGTTGCGTTAGAACACGCTGTAATCAGCAGCCTTGAGGTCTTGAGTTTAAGAATTCTCAATTTTTTCAACTTCGAAAATGCGTATGTATGATATTCTGGAATCCTAATTAAAATTCTAATCTCAATCACATTGAGCTTAACACAAATTTGTTGAAATGTGAGTGTTTGGCTAAGTCTTCTGTTCGGCCGAAAGTAATACTACGGAGTTTTTTCAATGACAGTCGTGGAAAGGGTACATACAAATTTAACAACTAGCGTCCGAACTTTGCTCTGGGCAAATAGTTCAGTTTTCCTGTTTTCTACTCTAGACCAAAATGATCTCATAGTCGCACAGAAGCTGGTCTTTGACGAGCGCATTCTTTTGCATGAAAAACACAACTGGACGAAGAGCTCCTTACACAAAACGCCGCTCCAATCTTCTCTCTTAACTTCGACCCATCAGTGATAAGGCTCATTGCGACCTCTTCTCCAGCGACATTCGCATATCCTTCATCCGTATATAATTATAGAAGAAGTCGCCACGAGTGATCTCTGCGATGCAGTAATCCAAGTTTTCAGGGATGCAGTTGAAGGAGGAGGGAACGTCAAAGTGTTCTTGTACGAACACCTTCGTTCTATCAGCTTCTTTGAGCCTTAGATGCAGCTGCCGGCAATGTTGACAGCTGCTGTGTATAAAATCGCATTTCGGAAGAAGATAGAAGTGCACGCACGGCCGATGAGGGCCGCTCTTTGAATACGTTCAAAATTTTTAGGAGGTATAGCCTTTTCGAGCGCCTTCCATCAGACGAATTTCGTAGAGTCGCAACACAATTTTTGGTGAGGGTCCTGAATTTTTCTCCATAGCTCCTACATCAGGCATAGTGCTACCGATGCTTCCCTAATTCTCTCCCCAATATTTGGCCACCAAGAAAGCTTCCTATCAAGAATAAGCTATATATTTACCCTTATCAAGAGGTGAAACACGTGAACCCAAAAGAACGGAAAGGCAAGTTTGGTATAAGATCCTCCCAGTAAATAAAACTTTTCATTTTTCTTGGAATGACAGCAGCTCGCTTCTACGTCTAGTTAGATACCACATGAGGTACCCTTCGATTAGCTCGTAGACGAAAATTCATGTGGACTTTTCGATCCAAACAATAAAACAATAAAAAATATTAACATTACATAACATAACACACAATAACAAAATATTCTTTACAAAAACTTGATTTCTATCGGTTGGGCAAGTTGACATTTCAGAGAAAAAAAAACGGAGAAAAAGGCGTATGGAAATTTTCAGATCAATATGTCCATAATTGAGGGACTAGTTCACGTACATATATACAGATAGACAGTCAGACATCATAATAACCGCAAATAATCGACAACCATGCATTAGTAGTTACTTGTAAATTGATTCCAAGAAAAAGCTTTAAAAGCTTGCACGTCTGAGGACTCCGTGGATCAATCCGTCAATAAATCTGAAACCGAAAAATAAAATTGAATTATTTTTTGTAGAAATGGAAAAACAATAACCGAACTCTTTTTAGAAACCAACAAAACGCACAGAGCAAAATTGTTCCAGGGCTTAGTAAAACGAGTACAAATACCCGAATTGCTGCGGCATATGATTATAAGCTTAAGCATGCAGCTGCTTGAGTATGGCCTTGCTGCCACCACTACTGCTCCCTGCTCTTCTTGGCGCTGCTGTGTCATTGCCATATTTGTTGGCTTTACTGTTATTGCAATGAAATGAAAGTGTTGTTTGTTAGCGATTATGTCACAGCAGCATTGTGTTATTGTTATTGCTTTTGCATCAAATGCAAGTCTTACGGTTTTCATTTCTGCATTCCATGTTGTTGTTGTTTCTTTTGTTATTATTTGCACATAACAAATGGAATCTGATGTCTTTCCGAGAATGCCACACAGTTCTGCAAATCTCGCATTAGACAAACACCGCCCGCCTCCACCGCATATGCAAGGTGACAATGACGCTGAGAAGCCTGCAACACGCATACATTTGTATGCAAGAATGTAGGATGTGGCGTGTGTATACACGTGTGTTTATATATAGGCTACATTTTCTGCGAGTCAAAGTTTTAGTTTCAGCTGATTGGTTGTTTTCACAGTTTGCCACGCGCCGTTGTTATTGTTTTTGTTATATCTGCGTGTACAGCACGAACGGCAGTTGCCGCTTCACAGTCAATGCGGCAGCTGCAGCCGTCAAAGCACCGTAAAATGTCAACTTTCACATTAAATGTGCAAAAATAAATGCATAGTTTTAGGCGCATAAACACACAATGTTTGCTTAGTGGCTTGCCTATGCGGAATATTCTCAGAATTGTGAATGCAGCAAGTGGCTTAAGGATTTCTGCGGTTAAACCAACTGTTTTGGTGTGTGCGTGTGTGTGTGTGAAGGTGCCTTTGTATTTGAATTTGTGTTTATTTTCGCTGGCAACACACATGCCCAATATTTATCTGCTATAAATTTAATACTTAAAGTTTTGGTAATTTGAGTTTGGTTTGACTATGGGTTTTATAAAATATATTTATTGAAATGTTCACTGCTTCTATTTGCTCGAGATGCAGTGGGTAGTAATCGGAGTTGTGTTCTCGAGAATATTAATTCATGTTTGTTATTTTATGTTGGCTTAAATGCACAACGGTTAATTAGACATTTCAATTAGAATTGTTTTAGTGATTTTGTTCAGTCCGACTTCAATGCAGGTGTGCGGTTAAAGGTTTAGTGAGGTTTGTGTCTCAGCTAAAACAATTTTTTATTACGCTTATATTTTTTAATTCGCTATAATTATTGAATCTGCTTTTACCACGCATAATAATGAATGAAACAATTTTAAACATTTTCGAAATATTTTTCTGATCTCCGGAAACAAGTTGCTAAGCAAGTCGTGATCTGAACAGGTTCCTATCCCATTATACTGGCATTGGAGCCATCTAACCGGAGAAAATTTCGCAAAACATTCGATCTAGTAATAAACCTTACAAACCTTTTATTTGATAAAATTTTGACTAGTAATATCCAGTTGGATGATTCTCATCAAAATCATCCGTTCGATGGAACTGCAAAGTAATGAGCTGACAATTTTTTTGTTTTCGACTGAAATTCGCACTTTTTTCGAAAGCCTTCTTCGGAGACTCCACATAAAATTGCATGAGCCCCGCATTTATCTTTCACCTAACTGTTCGGCACGTAGTCAAATATAAAATACGAGGAATATATATTTACATATGTATGTATATTGAAGTGTGACACCAAATCTTAGTCAGCCAAAGTCTTTGTTCAACAACCAAACACCTGAAGAAGAGCACACACAATACACACGTAGACAATGCATAGTGAGGCAAGCGTTTAAGTGCTGCATTTTTATGCATTTAACCTCACGCTTTAAGATACGAGCGCAACAGCTAAGTGCATGCATTATTAACATGCTTTTGTTAACAACAACAACATCAAAAGCAAAGAAACTAACTTTCGTCACACCACTAACCTCATTAAAACTTCATTTTACATTATAGCATATACCCACTGGCATATGCGATTTCGCCTTATGCGCCTTAATGCATTTATACGAGTGTGGCATGGCTTTTATATTACCAATTTCTTACAGTAGAAGCGAATGGTAAAGCGCACTTACTTCCACTTATTGCACCACAAGCATATGTGGCTTTATATAATATATACTTTATATACATATATGCATAAGATATATAAATAGTGTAATCCACATGTGGGTGCGCGTAAGTTTGGCTGAAATCCCTGCAAGCAGCTTTTTTCGGCTGCGGCTAACGACAATAATTTGCGCTTTGCAGCCATTGAAGCTGGCGGCAAGGATGCATTAAAAGACAAGACGCAGCACAGCAATGGCCACAAACACACCCACGCATACAAGTGCATGCCAAAGTCTTAGCGCGCAGCTAAAGGAAAATAGTATAATGTCGCTAAAAGTTTTTACAGTTCCGCTAAAAACTTTCTGCTGCCATATTTCTCAGCACTTACGAATCGCTATCTCGCTTTGGTCTTTGTCTTCGGCTTTGTGGTTTCTTTTTCCTCCTTTTTCCGACATGGTTATTTGCTTTACATTTTTTCTTAATGCTCGTATTTTGTTACATATTCATAGCGCTTCGCTTCTTTAGACTTCTTCTGACTTTATTTGTCGTTTGGTGTTTTTTCTTTTTTGATTTTACTATTTGGTGACTTCTTCGCTTTTTCTACTAAATCTCTCCTAAGTTCGAATATATGTATTTCTTTTTTAGCCACTATCTATCTGTGCGTTGAAAATTGCTTCGGTTACTAGCGTATTTTTATTCGATTTTATATTGAACACGCACACTATATAACTAACGGGAAATCCGTTAACAATAAACCAAACTTTATGCGCTTTCAATGCAACCAACTTGTTCGCACAGATTAAACCACTCAGCAGATTGTAGCAGTTGGCAAATATGAGAATATGTATATAGGCAGAAGTATACATTTGGGCGACTTTTTACAGTAGTGCAACACACTGTAGGGAGGCTATGAGTTCGGGAGCGCGGTAATATTGACAAACAGGAAATATTTTTATTTATTTTTTCAAATGAAAATGGGTGTGAAAAAGTGTGTGAACGAATCCTAAATTTATGCTACCGTTAACTGCTTAAGCAGATAGCTCAATGTATATTTGTGCAAGAGGAGTAATTTTGTCCTAATGAGCATACAAATGAATTCTTACGGGCAGTGGTAATTTCGTATACTCCCCGTCGGGCTCTCAGTAGTAGCCCGGTACATAACAGTCCATTCATTTCCTTAGCAACGTACTAAAAATATATGTGTATTAGAGCGGGTCTAGCGGGTTTTTATTATAAAATTGCGTATGCGTTAATTGTTATACCGATCATACTAAACAGCTTTGTCTAAGAGATTATGGTTCATTAGCTGCTTTCAAGCCAGCGATTTTTAAGGCGAACTTTAAAAGATGTGAATAACCATTTGCATGGGAGATATGTGATATATTGTAGTTGTGCGATGTTGACGGTTTCGACGAATGATCAACAGAACAGAGCAGAAAATTAACGAAAAAACTTGTTTGATCCCCAAAAAACTTTGCCTTAAATGTCGCTGCCATGAAACCAGTTCTAAAACCATAGTCACTTAGGCAAAGTTGATCAAAATTATCCCTAGAATATTTGGCGCATATCGCAATCGGTTTTTTGGCGCGAGGGAGTGGTTAAGCATTCCACAGCAAGCATTCTAACGGATATTGAACTAGTAACATTAACTTCGATAAAGTCCTAAATGTTGTCCGGGTCACAGCTACTCCTCATAAGTTGATAGTAAACCCGTCTATAGTCACAGTTTTTAATTCAACGATATAAAAAGTGCCAAATATTATTTAGAAAGTGCTGCCGAGGGAACAGTTCTGGGTTGAAAAATATCCGAATAATTTTTTTTTTTTTTTTTTTTTAGTTAATTTTATTACTTTGTGTGATTAATTTAACGTCTTAAAAGTCTTTATGAAAAAAACGCACACTAGTAAAAGCGATAAATGAATCCAGTTCATGAGCTTCTAAAAGTCAGCCTTCAGTTACGTTACGAAGCCCCAACATTCGTGTAAACATTTTCTTATGCGTTAATGCTTTAAGGTCATTATTATTTTTATAACAAATTCCTGAAAAATGAATAAGGACCAATCATCAGATTTGTATATATGCATGTGCAAATGGATATCCGGTTATGGACATCTTCCAAATACATTCAAAATAAAGATGCTAATAATATAATTCACAAATCCATCCAACTTAAGAAAGTCAAAACATTAGTAAATCGGAGGCAGACTTTGAATATACCTTGTTCATATAGTATCATAAATAATAAGTGAGATATTAAAAAAATACCCAATCAATTTGCATAAATAATTAATTTCCACGAATCTTTTTCAACCAACCCACACTCAGAGCTTTGTATCTTCGTTCTTATACCTGCATATTTTTCTTCCACTTTCATACTAATATAAAGCCAAAACGGCGCTCGATGAAAATTAATTTTACTTCACTTCAATAATACTGCGAATTCATTATTTTATTAGAGATGGCAAAAAGTTGTAAAAGTGCAAAAAAATGGAAAGCAAATTAAAATCTTAGAGCGAATAGGTAGCTGTATAACAACCGCCGCCACTGATCCGCTTCGGGATGGCCACTGCAAGGATGCATTTTTCGTGAATTTCACTAGCCTCAGTGCAAGACTGTATGTTTTTGTTGACGTAGCTGCTGCTCGAGCCAACAACCATGCAGTGTCATGTCAGAGAAGCGAGCAGCCAGGCGCGACCACAGCGGCTGGCAGAGTCGAGTGCAAAACATGCCACAGTTCATTTCATTCCTTTCACGCAAATTCATGGCATCAAGTGAATTTAATTAGAGAAATTCCTCATCCAGCTATAAGTTGCCGGCGAGTTGTGAAAAAAAAACTAGCTTTGAAGGAATAGTGGTTAACGTAGTGGAAGCGCTGCAGCTGCGTAAACATAACTGTTTTTGTTATTGTTCCGCCGTATTTTTGTTTTTTTCTTCTCGCCCAATCTAGAGCTTAACAAAACTAAAACTTTTTCGAAAGCGAAACAAAACCAAAAAGCAAAAACAAAGCCAACGTGCGAAATAAAGATCGTGTGAAAATTCATATTCTTAGCGGTTGCCTAACGGTACATGCATTATATGTGCATTTGTATTGTTGCCGAAAATATTTGGACCCCAACAACACTCCACCTACATCTATCTTCGTTATGCTGCTCCCTTGGGTATGGCACGCACATCCGAAAAGTTAAATCTAACTAAGATTGCAACAGAACTTGCCGAATGTATAGCTGTACGTGGACACATGAAATTAAAGCGACAGCCGAGACCGCAGCGCGGACGCAGAGTCGCATTTGGAAACAGCAGCTGCCAATCGTGCAGCTGTGTACCAAACTTGATACGGTACAGACCTTCGGACCTGACATATAAATATACTATATTATAAGTATTAGTATTATCTGAAAAATATTTACTGGTGTTAGTATAAAAGACTATCGGAATGAGCTTAGACTCCATAAAGCATGTGATGTGAAAGCGGTACAGATATAATACAAAAAGCAGAGTTAGAGTAATAAAGTTCTAATATTCACCGACAGTAACCGTTCCCTATTTAGATCATCGAACATATCTTCGAACATTTACATAGTGTTTGGTTTGCGTCCGGAGAGTGAGCCTTGTTAACTCTCACAATTCGCAAGTGAACTAATAGGTTCTATAATATTGAAATATCCAATCGAATCTGTGCTGTCTTTGCCTCGCATCACTCATATTTATGCTTCTATTCGATTATTCTTAGATTTTACAAACTTTTCCAAAATTTCTAAATCTACGATATTAAAAAACCTCCTGCCAGAATAGTTGCAAGTTGGCTCTTTGTGAAAAGATAACACCTGTAGAAGATTTTCTTAAAAAAAAAACAGTGTTGACCTCAAGAATGTTATTATTTTCCACGAGAAAAATATTAGTAATCATCTGAGTTTGGCTGAGCTTCTTCTGCCGCTCGTCAACAGCCCCACTTTTTAAGTCCTTATGGAGGTTTCAACTATCACTTAGTACATCTAAACAATTTTAGTTCATCATTGTCCGGCAACAACACTAGAACACGAACTAGTATATACTGGCAAATTCAATTCCGAACGACTTCGTAGGCACGCTTTCAACACACACGGCTGCTGCAATCAACTGAGCTTATACTATGTTATGTACTGTTACAATAATGTTATGACTACATATGTGTATGTATATTTGTTTACACCATGTATAGATGGATGGATATCTTCCCCTTTGGCACGTACGCTAAGGCAACAAAAAAGGAGAGCATTTGCCTTTATTTGTTTAACTGTAGCAAAGTTTTATTTGTATTTTGCTGCATTGTTTTTGTTATTGTTGCATGCGTGTAATTTGCATTTTAAATGACAAAGTTTCCCAACCGAAAATTACCAAATAAATCAGTGAAAAAGAACAACAACGCCGCACACGACACAACCAAAACTTTCAATGTCATTTTTGCTCTTGCAGAGAGAATAAAAGAATTTGTAAAAATGTAAATGAGCATATGTGAGCGTGCTCATTCTCATTTCGGCATTTTGTGGCGTTAGAACAACGATAAGACAAAACTTGTACATTAAAGAAACATTTACTCGTATATGTTGGTAATTTAGGGTGACCAACATTCCATTTTATATTCAGACTATTTTAAGTTTATGTCAAGGTAGGCCTAGAATATGATATGAATACATTTGATGGTAAGGAATTTTTATTCACCTTGGTGTCCACACAATTTTCGATCGCTCAAACGAGAGAAGTGTGAAGAAATACGATTACGGAATTTCGAAACAAGTCTATGAAATCGTGCTAGATAATAGACTCGATTCATTTATAATATGAACCAAAAGGTCAACGCAACAGTTGATTAGTTCAGTTCAGACTGCATGCTTTGGAGATCCTCAGTCAGAGTGACTTCGTAAATTGGTTCAAATGCATGGAATCTTATTAAAGAATATTGTGAAAAAATAAAACAATTTTCCTTGATAAACGCAAAAAATTTCAATATTTCTCCTTTCCATATTCATATCATTTCAGCTTCGAACAAGAGAATCTCACACACTCAAGTGCCTAAAAAGTGATTGGAAAATCAAAAATCGAAAAGTTTCGTTTACCCTAATGAGAGCGCTCAGCATCAACAACAGCACGTGTGTCTGCGCAGCGAAGTAAATTCAATGTACAGAAACTGTACATCGCCTTGAGCTGGAGAAATGCGTAGGAAATATGAGTTCGCCATAGCAGTTGCACGCTCGTTTGGCAAAAGCAAATGTTGAGAACTTTTTACTGTGGTAAGGCAAAAAATTTTAATTCTTTCGCATTTTTTACTTTTTTCTTTCGCTCAAATTTTTTTAATGCCGAAAAAGTTCGCACTGCCAAACGATTTGTATGTGGTTTGTCGACGGTGCAGCGTCGGTGGTTATTATTGCATATAGCACTATGTTAGTTTGTATGTGCTGAGCAGCTAACAAAGGCCTTGTTGGAAAAGTTTATGACGCTACCAAGCGGAATTGCATAGAGTGGACGTCAAAACAGGCTCACATGAGATTGAGCTAAAATTTCGCCAAAATCTTTATTATAAAATTTTTTTTTTTATTCTTTTTCAATAAGCATTAAAGCCTTTCGCCTGCAATTCGAAAGAAATACTTATGCAGTGTGACAATGTTTTCCTGCTGGCATCTTTCGCCCAAGTCGTCAGTCAGCAGTCAATGGAGAATGATTTCATTTGGTGTACTCATTCCTTGTTGTTGCTGGTGTGTTTTGCAAATTGATGTGGTGTTTGACAGTTAAAACGTTTAAAAAATTGAAATTTACACAGTTAAGTGGAAAAGTTTCAATTTATTTTAGTGCTCGTGGTTTTTGCTTGTATTGTGTGATTGAAGATGCACACATACAAACATACTGGCATTAATATATAACTAAGGGTATAGTTGTAAAGGGTAATCTATTTCGAATTTCTCTACTTTTTTAAAGAAAACAACACACAGAAACTTCAAATTTAATGAAACTAGTTAATTATCATTAGAAAGAATATTGTTTGGCATTTATATTTTGAGATATATTTTTAAAATTTTATCCGCGGCTACGTCTCAAATGGTTAATGATTAATGCGATGTGTGGAAAATGTCAGCGTCTTGTTGAAAATAAATGTCGCCGAGATCGCCAGATTCAATTTCAGGCATCAAACAGACAGTTATCATGAAGCGATAATGGAAGCATTATTTTTTAAAAAATATGGACCGTTGATTCCACTGGCCTCGATAAAATAACATCTCTCGAAACTCGAAATGAAGTTCATTGACTGAAAAAATTAGGCTCAGAAACGTCGAATCTTCTTCGACATTTCCAAGAGCCCATAGAACGGAGCGATATCGCTTGGGAAGATTGATGAATGACAATGAAAAATACTCTCCTAATGTCTCAAATCCACTTAATAACATTTATCAGTCAAGTGTTCTAGGTATTGATGAATATATATGTTTCCTTTGAGAATTTTCGAAACTATTGCCACATGAAGGGAAGGGTTATATAGAGCACAGTCTAAAGAAAATTTTCACTGCAATGTCATAAAAGAAGAGAAAACTTGATTTTGCTGGACTTCATCGACAATGAAAAGAACTAAAAGCGCGGCGCGGACGCAGGTTTGATTTGCGATTCTATGTATAATAATAGGGTGCAGTCAGTGGTTTTACAGGATGTGTAAAACTTCTTGTAGTAGACAAAGACTTCACGCGATCTTTCATATCGACTTTTAAATTTCAAAGACAGGAAGACAAAGAAGAGGCAAAGATCGTGGCTAAGTAAAGGGCCAAGAGAAACGATCATCTCGGGACTCAATCTAGAATATATTATTGTGTAAGGTTAGATAGATAGATGATACCAACCTGAATATAAAGGCAAACAGAAATAAAACAGAAGCCAGCCTCAAAAAAATTTAGAGGAAACACAAATTTCTTAAAGAGAATAATTTCAGCAACAGAAATATATTCAGTGGCTTTATACTTAATTTTTTTTTTTTTTTACAAAAGCATTGTGCTTTCAGAAAAAAATGCCTAAATGAAATCTCTGGCTAAAGTTTGCAGTAATCATTCGAGAACGTTACTTACCCAAAGATTATAAGAGAAGATCTGTTCTTCAAAACAACAACCTCTTTCAATTTTTTTAAATAAAAAAAACCAGCTTAAATTCTCATCTCACGAATTTTCATTTTTGCAGATCACAGAGATTTTTGGAAACCCAGTTGCTCTAAATGTACTTCCGATCAACAGTAAGTGCTATTACTAGTAGAATCTCAGCCAACCTACCACTTGACTTCTATGAGGTCAAACCACAATCGTTGGAAGTGCAACTGGAATAGCAAACCTAGAAGCAATACAAGCTCCTAAAGGCACACAAAGCATATGATTTTACCTGTTCTTGATTTTCGATCACGAATACGTGAACGCAGCAAACTGCAGTTGACGACAAATCGCCAGAATAATAAAAAACTCAACATAAAACCACACACACACACACAAGTAAAATGTCGCCTGCCGCAAAATCAACAGACGAAAATACAACTGTACTTCAAAGCAACACGGTCATGTACGCGGCGGGATCTATGGAAAATACTGTTACTTAGCGGTTAGCGAATGCTTACCGTTAGAACGGCAATAAAGCGTCGGGAAGCGGTGGTTGCAGTAAGAGAATTCGCTAAATTGTTAAAATCCCCAAAATGGCTATGGTGGGAATGCGACAAACGCCTGTAGGTATACTACAACTATATATAGTACTAAAGCATACATTTAGGCGCGCACACAGGCGGACATAACTAACCGTGCCACAGTGGCAAGCCGCAGTGCGTACCACACCCGCAGCCGCAACCGATACGTTCATATGTAACAGCTGTTGCGCGATATATTTTAGATGATTTTTTCCAACCCCAACACATATGCAGCCGGCATACACGTGCTTGTTTAGCGTGTGGTGAGGGAGCGTGTGCATGTGTATGCGCTTGTAAAAAGTTAATATTTGGTCAGGCACACACATAAGTTTTGAAAAAAAAAGTGAAATATAACTCAGCGCTCTGCAGTGGATGGCCGCAGCAAAGTTGAACGAGATGTGGCAGATAGCAAATGCATACACGTACACACACACATATACGCATGTGTTTGTGGCGGTGCACACATGCTCACATATCACTTGCTGTAATATTGACAAAATATCAACAAATACACATGCAATCCGTGTGCTGCGTCGATGAGAGCGGCGAGCGAGGCGGAAATTCGGAGAAAAACTGTAAATTTTAAAAACACAAAAGACAACAACGCAGACACACACACACATATGCATGCACGTTTAACTAGTAGTGGTAAGAGCGGAAGGGACAGTTTTGGCGAACAAGATGAATAACACTCGAGCAACATGCATGCGCGTGTGTGTGGGTTTGTGGGGGCGCGCCGCCGAGCGACACAAGTGAAAACTTCTAACACAAAACAAAAACCAAATTGCACCGAATTGCTGCCGCACATTTTCCAGGAAACCGATCCAAATGCCAAGCTCAACTTGAATTTATATATTTTTGTTTCATTTTGTAGTTGCTCTTTGCTGTGTTTTTTTTTTTTTTTGTTTTTGTTATATTTGAAGTTTTTCCTTTCAGTTTGCTTGCTGCTGCCCGGAAAATGTAGCTAAACAATTTGCCACTTTCGTTTAAAAATGCATGAGACACCAACCAGTCAGCAGCAACAGCAACAGCAGCAATGACAACACAGTAAAGCAACAACAACAACAACAACATAGGAAAGAAATTCAAAAAAGCACTGAAAAGTGTAAACGGCAGACAACAAACCCACTTACATTTGGTTGGTATAGCAAATGAAAAAGTTTAGCATGCAAACACTTGCCGCTCGCTCTCGAGCAAATGTTTAGCAAGAAAAAATATGTTGGAAACAACGCGCTCTCTAGTGAGTGCGCAGCAAAGTTTGAGTTTTATTTTTATCTAACCTATACATCTGTTATTTGTATCAAGCCGCTATACATCAGATATTACCGAAACATCACTTGCTTTGTGCGGAGTTTCGAAGTCTTGAGCTCGTGAAATTTGTATTTCCTTGGCCAATTTCTACAAAGCCGAATTTAATCCTCCCTTTTAGCAATCCCGTCGACTCCTTCTTTTTCATAATGCACATCACTTTCTCTCTTTTAGCATAAATGATTTTATTTTGAGCACACGGAGTAATAAACACAATTTTATCATTTCTAAGCTGAGTTTTTCCTGGAATTGTCATAGAAATGTTGCACCAAAATAAACGTATTTTCGAATCAAAATTTAGTTCAAAGAACATAAATAAACAATCACAATACTCACATATCGACTACAAAGAAAGTAATGCATAGAATAAACTTCTCCACTAAATAAACATAAAATAACTTAAAAATTAAGCAACTTCCAAACTTTTTCCTACAAGGCATGCACATACCCACACACCTACACCTGCGTATCGGCGTATGAGTAACACGAGCAGTAAATTGTTACAAAAATATGCTAAAAAGTAAGCAAAATAATGCAACAACAACGCCAAAAATGTTGGAGTCGACCGCTTATACTCCCATACAAACATATGCATGTGTAATATGAAAATGGAATAAATAAAAAATATAAAATTTCGCAAACAACTTTTTCGCCGACATTCAGTGCATAACAGATACAGGCTAACATTTAGGTGAAGGATATGAGTGCGAGTATGGCGGACACAAGTTTAACTTTGGCAAAAGTGTAGATAACAAATAGCCATGCCACAAAAGTGTAACAGCAACAAAATGCCTAGACAACAACAATATAAATAGCATAGGTGAAAAAGATATTGCAAAGCGACACTTTCAACCTAAAAGCACAAAAATATTGACACTCAACAGGAGCGGCACAAATTGAATTCCATTTAGTGGCAGATAGTGGGTCGCTTCTCCATATCTTGTTTTGTTTTTTTTTTTCTTTTTATTGAAACTTGCATAAATGATGTCGAACTACTTTAAAGGCTACGCTGTTTTAAAGTAAATAAGGGGGATCATTTCATGTTACAAAGTTTGGACAACATGCCGGTCCTTAGGCTGACTTCGACCTATTATAATAGCATAATTGAAAGACTTTTAAAAATTATTGACGAGCTATTATTTCTCAACAACAACTGAAAAGTCGGCGTTACGAGCTTTCGAGGAAAAGGGAAAAGGTGCTGCGAAAGATTTGTGGTTCTTTGCGTGTTGGCCACGATGAATATCGCATTCGATGGAACGAAGAGCTTAATGAGACATACGACGAGATTGACATAGTGCAGCGATTTAAAAGGTAGTGGCTACTTTGGCTGGGTCAAATAAATGAAAACAGCTGGAATCTAGTATTATAGTAACCATATTTCAGGCGCCGACGAAGTCGATCAGTCTCCAAACGTTTGGGTATGTTTTAGCATGGAGGCTGAATTTACCAACTGTTGGGGCAAAATGCCTTCTTTGCCCACACTGGCGTAAAAGTCACCAAGCACGATTTTAACATCGTGGCGGGGTAGCTCTGACAGGTGCGCTCCAAGCTCTAATACATATAAGGCATCTTTGGTCACATCGTCCTTCTCTTAAATCGGGCGTGGGCGCAAATCAGCGATATATTGAAGAACTTCGCTGTGATACGGATTGCGGCTAGACGTTCATCCACTGGCGTAAATGACAGTACTCGCTGACGGAGTCTCTCTACCACACTGAATTTGCGCTCTCTTATATGGCCACTGTAGTAAATGTCACAAGGACCTTGCCCCGTCCATCGCATTTCTTGAACGGCGATGATGCCAGCATTGGGGTCAAAGCTGACCATTGTTTTCGACATTAATGCTCAGCATAGTTTAGCAGATAATCATGCAACGCTTAGACTGGAGCAATGTTAAAAACCAGGAAATATTATACTATACACATTCGCTAACATCTTCTGGTTTAAGTTATAGGTATTCCCCCTTCAAAAGTAAGCAAATAATAGTTCGAAATGATTTTAATCTTGAAAGACTCTTCACACTTCTTATATACAAAAGAAAGCTTATTTATGATGTGATTCTGAGCTTCCTATGGAAAAGCTGAGCGGTTTATGGAAAAGTATCGGCTAAATGTCTTTCCTGTGAAGTCATAGGTCAGCGTCGTACTGATCGTATGCCCAAAATTCTGTTCAAAGACATAATACCATAGCATTGTTAATTTCATAAATATTTCTGTGTATTATTTGAAATAAAAGTTCTGTATTATTAAAAAAGAAACCGATATAAATGGTTATTATTATTATTGGTGCATCGATAAATGATTGAGTTCCTGCTCAACATTAACCACATTCGATTTATAATTCTCACAGACTCTTTTACATATATGTAGATTTTCATACCATAAACTTACATTAGACATTCACCAACATACACATGTTTACAACTGCCCTCAAACCAAACCCCCTACTACCAATACAAACTGAAGCGCTTTGAGCCAGCAATTTGCGTAAAATAAAATGCTTGATTTTTCAATATCTTCGAAGTTAAGTGACTGCTATGAGCTACTACTACTCCCGGCAGTAGCTTTTTCGGCGCCGACAGTTATTAGGGTCATTCACTCTACTGCCACAGCATACAGCTTGTTAAAGCTCGTAGCCAAGCGAACAAATAAACAGCCAGGCCAAGCAGCCAGCACTCACTGACAGGCGATCACTATTTAAATATGTATGTAGTGACAAATCCCCTCGGGCAAATATGTACAACTTGTTACCGCCTCAGCGATTTCAAGACACCCAACTAAATAAAATGTCAAGAATGACGAGAAAAGTATTGGGCAATACGGCAATTTAATTATGCACTTGTGCCTACTTGCCGAAATTCATTGCAGCATAAAATTGCTGACGAAACAATGCCAGGACTGCATAGCGTGCGGTGTGTGTGTGTGTTTGGCTGCGTACAGCTTAGGGCTGCAATCGCTTTTGCTTTTGTAAAAGTCATCAAAGTACAAATAGGTCTATTGCTTTGTCAAGCTGCTGTGGGATTTCCTTTGAACATTTTCTGCATTCTCCCTTACACTCGAAGCTATTTTTGCTGCTTTCTATTTAATAAAATGTCAATTTTTACACACTCACCAGCAAAAAAGGATATTCAGTCATAGCGTAATGGGAATTGTTGTAAGTTTTATTTGGTTTTTATATTTTTTTCCAATTTTTTTTTATTTCTATAAAACCATAGTTGCATCGTGGCAAGCGTTTTGCTGCGCTGCTTCTTCTTGATTTCGTTTAGTTTTTTGTGTTACTTGTTTTTACCGTTAGCTTGGTCGATTTCATGCACAGTTACTTTAAGTGGACATATTATTTGTGGATGCCCAGCGGGCATGGAAGTGCTCAAGCGATAAAATTATTTCGCATTTTTTTCCGGGCGATGCTTAAAGCTATTTGTATGCAATATTAATTTGTAATTGTTTGAAAAGTGCCTGCCATTTTGTTGCATTTTATGAAATTAAATAGTAATATAAATGCGACTTGGTTTATGGGTGGAAGCGTACATTAGTTGCAGTAGTATGATAGGAGTATGATAGGATAGTCAATTAAAAAGTTGCCTGACACATATGTGGCGCTACTTATTAATTTCATATAAACTTTATTAGTTTGTGAATTTCATTATTTTGGATAAAAGTAAATTTCGCGTGTTCATTAAATATTGGTTTTTGAAGAGAATAAATACAGTTGAAACAAAACCTTGGCTGATGACTGTCCCAGGAAAATCAACCATCAAGGATTGGATGCTAAGCTTAGTAGTGCTGAAATCAGCACCAAAGACGGTGAACGAAGTGGACGTGGATGCGGTTGGAAACGTCAAAAAGTCCACAAAATAATTTTAGTTGACCGTAAGGTAAAGTTTAAGGTGAAGTTGTTTGAGATTGTAGGCACTTTAAAGATATAAACTGAACGTCTACATTATTCATGAATGATTGCTGTGAAGATCAGTGCAAAGTGGATGCCACGCGTGGTCACTTTTGATCAAAAACCCGAGTTTTTGCAACGATATGTGATAATGGATGAAACATGGGTGAACCGTTTCAAAGTGTCAAAAAACCGAACAGGCTGGAAGGCGTCTGTATTTTGGGATGCGCATGGAAAAATTTTGATTGACTACCTTGAAAAAGGAAGGACCATCAACAGCGACTATTACAATGCGTTTGAAGGACAAAAAAGCGACCGCATTTGAAGAAAAATAAAAAGCTGTTTCACCAAGGCATTTGTGGCATAGGTCACAAGTCCCTTACATACTTGAATTGGGCTTCAAATTGCTTCAGCTTTTACCATATTCTCCACAACTCGCCCTCAGCGAATAATTCCTGTTCTCAGATCGGAAAAGAATGCTCGCTGGGAAGAAATTTTTGTCGATCACCTCATGATTCATCGAAACTGAGGCCTGTTTTGAAACAAAAGATGCATTTTACTACATAAATGATATCGAAAAGTGGGAGGTACGCCAAATGAATGCTGTTAAATAAAAAAAAATTTGTTGCCAATGTGTTTTAACATTTCAGGCTGGGGACTTTTCTATTGGCTTGTTATAGGCACATAAACGTTAAGCTTATATCAGTTGTATTCTTACGATACCCCAAAATGTATATAAACTTGAAACTTGAAAAATGTAAGAAAATCTCAAATTTTCAGTTTTTTGCCTAAAAGTAAAGTGTGATCGCAAAGCCATTTTAAACCTGATCTCGCACAGGTTGGTTTGTTAAGAAGATCATTGTAGTGATGATTCTTCCTAGCATTGCGCCAAATAATTTGGCCAACAACTATAAATGCTGCTGCCAGTCAATCACACAACAACAATATCTTGATTATAAATTTGCGCATATGAAGGCATTGCTGCCTAATCTCCAATCGCCCCATTAAGCGACGAGTTCATTTATAATCAATCGTTGCAGTCAATCAATTGCATTTCCTCTCATACAAAGAGCATATGCACACCCAGGACACACACACATACGTACGATGCAAAGCCATAGGCATTTTATTACCGACAATCACAAAAACACACTTTGACATAACAAAACTGAATGCAATTCATTAGAAGCTCGCTTTCGTTCTAATTGCATTATTCATCAACGCTAACAACCTGCTATCAGCTTGAATGCCGCGCCTGCACGCCTAAAAGTATGGCAGTATGCAACATTCATTTACATATTTATGCACACCAGTGGCAACAACAGCAATACAGGCAACACAAAATTTACAAAACAAAGCAAGGCATGCAAATTCACACATGTGTGCACCGCAGTGAAGCCTATCTTCCTTGAAGTGTTTCATTGTTCTATTCAATTTTCTCGCAAAAAATAACAAAGGTATTGTATAATACTTATAAGTAGCGTTGGAGTTGACCAATCCAAATATTTAGACTAATGAGTTTTTTGCTATTGCAAAAGTTCTTTCCCCTTTTCAGTCTTCCCTCAAAAAAATCGCATCAAAAATTGACCTGCAAACAATCTTGTGTACTCGGAATAAAATTTATAAATGTGGGCACCAGAAATATGTGAAAAACATGGATACCCTTTGAAAGGTATCTGTCTAAGAAAATAGATTACGTGAAACCGAAACTTGGCTGCCATAAACTCGAATTTATTGACGAATGTTCGCTACTTGGAACTAAACCACAATTTATAATAAATTTTTCCATAATTTTCCATAACTCGCATGTAAACTCCACTGCTTTCTGTGGTGTATATGGAGACTTTTACAAGCAAAACACTTGAGCTCGAGCTGATACCGATACATAAAATAAAATAACCGATAATCAAGATATTCTTTAAAGAATGGTGAAGTTTTCACTCCAGCACAGTTTGACACACTAGTAAAAGTAAAGCATCTACTTCGCATATATATTCGGTGGTCGAAAAAGTCTTTTCGTATTTCTAATCAAACTTCAACTTATTGTTTTCATATTTATAATGCACTTTAATGAACCAAATATGTAACATTTTGGTCGACCATTTTTGTCAAATTTCCGCTAGAGACATTATTCCATCAGTGTAAAACTTTTTTGGTCACTCGGCGAAAATTGCGACACAATTACTTTAAAATTACAGGCTTCTTTTAAAGCTAACTTTACACCCCCAAAGGTAGTTTTGCATTGACCGAAACAAATGGTAGTCCGATGGTGCAAGCTCAGGGCTATATGGTGGATGCATCAAAACTTTCCAGCCAAGCTGTGCCAGTTTTTGCCGAGTCATCAAAAATGCGTGTGGTCTAGTGCACTTTTCGTCTCTTGTTACCATTCGTTTTAGAAATGGTTCGATTTCATTTCATTCAAAGTATTGACCACTACTTTTTACACATATTGACCACATTTCTTGACTTCTAAGTAAGAAAGCAAGTTGTGCAAATAGGTGTCCCATCGTTAAAACACATGATAAGCGGAAGGGGTAAAGTCTTTTGAATATGTGGGTTAGGTAGCCGTTCGCAAACTTCTTTAGGGATCGATCTGATTTTGCAGCCGTTAGGATTCAAGTTTTTATCGCCAGTGACATTTCTATGCAAAACTAATTTTCTGTCTTAGTTATTGGTAGTCTTTCACGTTCTTCATTTCCCATATCAAAATCATTATCTCAGAACCGTTAAAACTACCTTTCTCTACTTAATGCCAAATAATGCTCAAACTGCCGATCAGAGAATCGGAACCGAAACTAAATGCTCTTTCTCAATGCTTCTTCGATTTTAATAAACCTCCTCTTCGTACTGCTAATCGAGGCTTCACTCTGGCATTTTGCTTTTATGCGCCAAAGTGCAGGCAAATCGCGCATACCTATAACAACAAACACACCGACACATCAGCAGTCTAACTGTATATTCGCATAAAATTGAAAATTTGAAATTTGTCGGGAAATGCCGCACAACGCAGCCGAAATGAAACGCTCATTACCGATTGATTGGCAGTAGGAATAACGGTAGCAAATTTTGGTCGATAAATGGCATGGTATGGTGGGTGTCGGCTTAAGCGGCATCGACAAACGAAAGAGTTGATTTGACGCCTGTTAAATGCATTAACTATGCAGCTGTTGTGGCAAATAGTTGAAGGCAAATGGCGTATTGTCGCAGCGTGTTGCAACAAGGACTTGCCGCCACTAAAGTCTGCAGCAGAACATGCAGCACGACCCAACAGCACACAATGCCATGTGTGCATGCGAGCGCTTGTTTTTGCGGAACTAGAGCATTTTCAATTGACGGCTAGCGGTTAGTTTGGCATTGTTAATATTCAACGCCAAAGTACTGACAATTTTGTTAGCTGCCAGCTATTTTGGCTGAGCATTGCAAAATATTGCATGCCAAATAGACACGCCAGTAATGTACAGGTGAGTGCGTGTGTGGGCGCGTGTATGAGTGTGGGTGTGTTTTTGTGGCATTTTTAGTAAGTGTCAGTTTCGATTAGTTGCAGTGCAACATTTTTGTTTTGCGGCAAACGCTAACACGTCAGCAATGCTACATGTCAACGTGTGAGTGTTCTTCAAACTATTTATGTTCCATAATGTACATATGTATGTATGTACATATATATGTGCTGTTGAACCCTTAAAACTGTTGCTTCAACTTGCATTTGATAGTACCGCGGCCCATAGTGCGCCTTGCGAAAAATAAATATTCGATTTAGGCGCTTGATTGAGGAGGCGACCATGGAAAATTAAATTTGTATTTGAATTATTTAATTTCTTTTTATTACTCCACTCACAGACAACAAACAAAATTTGTATAGAAATCAGCACTGTATTTTACAGCACACTAGTGCGAATTCCGGAATTCCGGTTATTCATTCAATAATTATGATAAACCGTCTCTTCAACTTGAAATGTAATATTGGCCTAAACTAGATTTGCGAAGAAGGAGATGTTGTATGATAAAATGTTTWCACCATATTTCACATAGATTTCCCCACGATGCAAATGTATTATATCCGCAAAAGTTTTTAGATCAAACACCTATAGCTTATAGCTGCCATACAAACTGGCCGACCAAAAAGAAGTCATTGTATGAAAAACTGTTTTATTTGACAAGATATATTCACCATATTTGACGCGGATTTTGCTACAAAGCAACGCTAATATATCTGTAAAAGTTTTTTTTAGATCGGACCTCTGTCAAACAAACGGGCCGACAAAAAACAAGTTCTCATATGGAAATACCTGTATTTGTGAAGAGCACTCTAGCTTCGGTGTAACCGCACTGCACTGTTATTGCAACTGAAGATCCAACTTAAAGCTCATGCTACGAAGCTATATCTTCTATCTTCAAACTATCATCAAATTCACCAATATTTCTGTATTCACAAGCTTAACCGTCGAAGTACGCCGTGCTTTGACCTGTGAACATGTTTGTAAATTGGAAAGAAGTGTTCATAATAAATTTTTCAATATTTTTGCTACTAAAAAGCTCCAAATAAATTACATGCATGCAATCAGTGAGCAATAAAAATTTCCATTGCACCAATTCGAATTCGGTTACGTAAATATTTCAATTGGCATAACTTTATATGCTGAATCACATATATTTGTATGTATACAAATATACAAAGTTATATAACAGTTAGAGTGACTTTTTGCAATAAAAATCTATCGAATAAAATAATTGGATTTATACAAAACAATTTGTAGGTATTAGAAAGCAAGTGAGCAGCGTCTGCAGCGTGTGGCGTATGAGCAACATTTCGACTGTTTTCTACTTTATACAAATAACGTAGCAATGTTTGTAATAGCCCACTCTTTATTGCAACAAAAATAAGTGTATCGATATCCCATCATTTGTTATGTGCAATTTAAAGTCGCTTTCAGGCCACCGCCCTTCCACCCCTTCAGTCGAAAAGCGTGAAAATTCTAAAGTACCTGCATGTGTGTTGGTGTGTGGTCCAAAGTTTAGATTTATTAAAATAGAGCAAAAACGCATTCAGCCATACCTATACTGGTATTAATAATCAAGTGCGTATGGAAAAAACTTTCAAATCCAATTTTCACTTTAATACACATACGCTTGAAATATACTTATGTAGGCATTGGTATACTTGTATGCATAAGCAGATGTACAAACAGTGTGTATGCAACCAGCTGTTGGCGCAATATGTGGCTTGCTTGTACTTCTCTTTAAAATCAATCAATTGACTTTTTAATTGAGACTTCATTCGCTGTGCGAGTATGTAGGTGTGCAAGGATTTTGTTGTGAGTGTGTAGGTGTCGGTTTATCAATGATATCAAAAATGTTCGAAACTTGAAGGAACTTCTGTAGTTAGACAACATATGTATTGAGTTGCCAGCCAAATTCATTGAAAATTATATTATATGTATGAATGAATAAATTGAAGATTTATCTATAGCAACAACAATGTCATAAACGGGCCCCAACCAAGCAATTTGATCCGATAAGCCCCATAGAATATTCCCTATCATATACGGTTTCGTATTACACCTAAACTTACTTACAAATTCTTGATTTTCATCGGTTAGTTTGAATCGAAGTTATATAGTATGCTATAGTGGACCAATCTAACCAATTTTCCCGGAGATTGCAGCGGTGCACAACAGTCTACGCCTAATTTCGTGAAAATATCTCGTTAAAATAGAAAATTTTCCATACATTCACTTGATATGCGATAGTGGTCCGCTATAGACAGTTCCGACAAATAAGTGTGGGAGTGACAGACGGACGTAGGACCAGAAGTGGACGTAGCTTTGACGTGACAAGAATGTAACAGATAACAACCCTGTTGCTACAAGACAAGAACGTAGCAGATAACAACCCTACTTCTACAGAAAAGAGACGAGACAACGAACGAACGAACAAGTAGAGACAGAGAATGATTATTAGCTTAACCGACTCTAACGAACGAYCAAACAGTTTCAGTTTTGGCATCAACCAGAGCGGACGCTCCGGTTATATCATACGTTAATTGTATTAAGCTATAAGTGCCTAATTCAAATAAATAAATTAACACTTTTAATTAAATATAACCGCCTATATAAGTTTTTTTGTTTTTGGAGAAATCAGAATGTGTACAAAATTTCATATCGACATTTCAACAGCTGAGGGAGTAGTTCGCGGATATATATATATATACAAATTTTAACCAAATTTACCAAAAATCCATAGATTCAGCTGCTTTAATTATTATTACTCGCACTAACTCGACGATCGCAACGATTTCTGCGCCAGTCCAGTCAAACAGCATTTGCATTAAAGAAGTATTCTTGACTACAAAATATATGCTGTGACTGCTCAATCAACAATAACATTTTTAAAGCTCTTTAACTCTCTGACTCCCGAATTATTCAAACTCGCTACTTTTTTCAAAATATTAAATACAAATGACTAGTCAAAAAATTGGTTCGAAACTGAGCTACATATTTAGCCAATACTGTCTCTTATACACATCTACAGCATTTGCATTAAAGAAGTATTCTTGACTACAAAATATATGCTGTGACTGCTCAATCAACAATAACATTTTTAAAGCTCTTTAACTCTCTGACTCCCGAATTATTCAAACTCGCTACTTTTTTCAAAATATTAAATACAAATGACTAGTCAAAAAATTGGTTCGAAACTGAGCTACATATTTAGCCAATATATCCACCTTTTCCATATACTTCCTGGATACAGTTATTGTTTGCATATTTCTTTTTTAAATATCGCAGTATTACACAGATTTAGCAAACAAAAAATGTCGCATCATGATCACTACACATGAAAATCGAAACAATATATTGCATTTGGAAATTCTCGCAGCGATAATAAACACACAGTTGCGGCATTAATCATTCAAGTGTCAGGTAAACAGAGACCAATAAATTGCTAAATTCACAAATAGAAATAGCAGAGGAAAAAACGCTGCTGAATAAAGTCAAGTTTTGAGCAATAAAAATTCGAAAAACGCGAAAATGTGTTTTATCTGAAAACAAAATATTCGACAAAGCATGCAAAAGAAAGACCTTCATCAAATATTGAAAAGCACAATATTTGTATATATGATTGATGGGATATATTACAAAATCTCTATGCAAACAGAATAGAACCTAACCGTGGTCCTTATAAATGTATGACTTACACAAAAACGAAAAAGGAAACAAATTCATAATAAATAAACCAAGCTGAGCGCGACCAAACAAAATATATACACTTCAAAGTGCTGGAAAGTGGCCTTTCACAAATAATAATTTGCTAGAATTAAAAAAATATAGAGAAATATGAATTTAGTATTGGGAAAAAAAAGAATTCTTCGGCACTCTGTTTAGAAACAATTTATGCCCAAAGCGCCTCTACTCTCTCTACTGAGCAAGAATTTCTAGATATAATTCTGTCCGATGTGAGACCTGAAGAAAAGTCTAAAAATTATATCAGATTGCAAAAACCATAAGTACATTGTTGGTAAGCAAGACTTTCGTTGTCGAATAATCTCGATATGCCTAACAGCAAATGTAAGTCAAGACAAATCAAGAGCCACATGAGATTGTTTAGAAAAATATATGCGGTCAAACCACATGGTTTTACGTTTTCAAAGATTACATTTTGAGTTTTTGAACTAAAGTTAAAGCTAACAATGCAATAAAAAACTAGATTATAGCTCAAAAATTATTTGGTAATAAAGTTGGTAACTTCTTTAACGCACACACAGTTTCGAAAATCTCAATTTCCATTTTCAGAAATGAATTTCATTCATCAGCCATTGCTGCTTCATTAAAATGGACCGTCACTTCTGCCATGGTATGCAGCAATGCAGTACTTGTAGCAAGTATTATATGTACTACTCGAACAGTTATTTTTGCAACCTTTTTCAAAAAAGTATTACGATAATCCAATTGATTCTCGGATTTCATATACTAGCACATACACAGATACACATATGTGTGTATAGTTAGCTTGAATTGCCATCCGCAACAGCAAATCTGGATTGCTGTACATATGTGTATACAGTGTGTAAATATGTATATTTACAGCGAAAATATCAAAATCAAATAGTTATTCGAATGGCAAAAATGCAGGGCTAACGGGCATATAACAAAAAACAAATATTTTTAGGACAATCGAAAAATATGCGAACACAAATGCTCACATCGCAACTTGCTATATATAATATGTGTAGAACATACATATGTTTACAAGAATGAAGTAAAATATTGACGTTGAGCGCTAGTATTGATGACCTTAAAAAATGCCAAATAAAATAAAACTAGCCGGATTGGGCTAATTTCAGAGAGAATGTACGTTGCTCTCACTCATTATGCCATCAAATGGGATTTAGGTTTTCCGAAAGACTAATCAATTTTAAATGAGCTATATCGCTCACCAAGAGAGATTAAGTAACTTTAATGGGTTTTAATGGTGTTCTAACGATAAGCCAATTTGGAATAGATATATCATCTCTCTAGCCAGAAATAATCCCTCCCTACTCCCTCAGGCTGGTCCAACTCAGTATCTACCCTTACAATTCCAGCTACTGAACAAACCGATAAGTTGGCAGCTCAACTGGTGAAATTGCCAAATTTTTTAAGGGTAAATAAATTTTCTTGCTCGAAAAAATCCGTGATACATCACACATGCTACGGATATGGTTAAAAGTTCTCTTCCCCAACTCTTATGTCAACTAAGAGTCAGTCAACTTGAAGCTGCAGAGTAATACCAGCAACTTTAGCCTTGCTACTGTTGCTGTGCGATAAGTGAAGCAAAAACTTCTATATATTTATAAATACTATTCAAATAACCACGTGCAAAAACTTTTTCTCAAGCCAAAGATTGCACTACAAACCACACGATATACCATGTAGTCACTTCTTAGAAATTCAATACTCTTTCATTTTCGAATATTTGTCATTGCCACCTTCTTATTTGCTAAGCAATGCAATGCACAATTTAGTTATCGCCAGCAGCCAGTTGCACCTTGACAGCTCGTTCTTGCGGTATCGATTGTGTCAACGGCATTGAAACTTGTTGTACTCAGGTAAGTAAGCAAAACACAATTGGCAAACGGAGTCAAAACGAAAGCGGAAAGCAATACTGGAAACTTACACTTACACGCTGAAAGCATGCATATAGAATTTTTACATATACATATGGGCTGTAGCTTACATTTAACGTGGAGTTAAGCATACTACCCAGAAATCGCGTGTGTGAAAAAAACCTGAAAATCAGTACCATTTCGGGGTCATAGCGGAATTTCCTTTTACCAAACTAGTCTAATTTACTGTTCAGGACTAGTTACTTATTCGGATATTGCTTTTCAGAGATAACTTCGGGACAAACTTTTAAGGAATGTTTTATCTGCGTTGCAATTATAAGATTCACTTATCGGATCGTATCGGAAACTAGAAATTATGAAAAAGTCTGACGTGGTTCGAAAGAAGTATGATATTATTACTTAGTGTCTTTATGAAAACTGTATGTACGATATGTGATTATTTGGCATAACATAATGTATGTTTCTGGAAGGCAGARCAATTATTAAAATGTCAAAGAAGAGAAAACGTCTTTCAAATACTTCATCTAGTGGGTATACTAAAGAGTTGACTCTTGGCTTGAGTTTATACTCGAAAGAACTTTCTGCGTTTAGTGCACATACAGTAATCGAGCACTTATTGTAGTTCAACAACCATCTCACACTTTATTTTATACCATCGAAATCGAAATTTCTGCATTATAAATATTTAAATGATTTTTATACACTGAACAGGGTATATTCAGCTTGCGCTTCTATATAACCATGTCAGTCTGAGGGACAATTTTTGAGATATTGATCTGAAATTTGGAACACGTTCTTTTCTCCCCAAGAAATTGCTTATTTGTTGGAAATTTTTTTTATTTAGCCAGGTGTCGTCACTACATTTAGCCCAGTTAATTGTCCAAGACACTGCAATATTATGCGAAGATTTCTTCGATTATATATATTAATTTTTTAAACAATTTCCCTGCTAGTATCAGTGAAATATTTAAAGCCAACGATTCTACATTTAAACTTATAAAATATGCTAACTATCCTAAGCAATTGCCATCAACACCTTTACGCGCTCAAAACTTTCTTAACAAGCTTCTTAACTCGCATTACACACTCGCACTTACAGCTGAGGCACAGACAATGGCAAGCATGGAGAGCAAAGAATTAAAGCTGAGGAAAACGATACTAACAGCTTTATATGTACTGCATATATTTCACAACTATAAAATACCTTTATATGAGATTTATAAGAATGCAGGTGTATGCATGCGTGCACTTCAAGATGGAATGAAGCAACAGCAACTATAACAAGAAAAAACATGTTTACACAGGTGCCAGCATATGCATGAGCTGCCACATACATTTTTGTGTGTATGTATGTGTGCATGCAAGTGCAACTATGACGCGGCGCTGGGCCAAGTGTAACTCTGTTTGCTTAGGTACACGGCGTATGCGTAATTAATTAAGACGTGTCTTCGGTGGCTCCGCTAGTAGCATTACTCAAAACTTTACTTTCAAGGAGCAAAAGGCGCACACACCACCACAAGGCTTTGCGCTTGCAATTTAAGTGCAAATAAAACATATACATGTGCGCCTGTATGTGTGTGATTGCATATGCGAGGTTGTGTATGTGTGGTACACGGATGCGCCTTGTAAAAACATGCGGGCTTGCAGCAGCAACAACGAAAACAAGTATAGCCTGCAGTGAAATGCTTACCCGAAATTAATGAGTTAATTATAAATTGCATTTTGGTTTTGTTTCATGCCGAAATATATTTTACAGCGCACTACGCTTATCATCGCATGCAGCAAAAGTTTCAGCATACATTTTTTAAAGAAATAATTTAAAATATTTTACATATTTTATATTGCATATATTTCAATAGTTATGACTTACAATAATGTAGAGAAAATTTCGTGCACTTTTCAAAATCTTAGCTTGGGTGCTCGGCTAGATATCGCTTTTACGATATAAGACGATTTTGTGAAGTTGATTAGTTTTTCATGGCGTCAAATAGTTTAAATAATTTTTAATCGATTCTCAGTGGAGATATAGAATTGCAAATGCGTTTAGCATTCACCGACAGAACCATTTAGACAATAACACCCGCTTAAGCTTAAAAATCTTTTCGAATAAACCTGTGCAGCAGCACAAATAGAGCAGTCTAAAGAATAGTAACGAATTTTGGCTCACACAGCTCTTATAGACATACAATCTCGAGTTTCCACCTTTGTGTTTATAAACAACTGTTAACTGAAAAGAACTTAATACTTATTACACAAAGTGTATTTGCTACGGCTATCACAAACATTAYGCTTCCGAACATATGTAACTTACCTATTTGAAACATAAAGTCAGAGTTTGTGAGCAGCGTTTGAGGCTTGAGTTAAAGTTCAAATAACTAACAGGTGATCCAAGTAGATGGACTTGTGGAGAGTCGTTTGGTGTATTTTACACATAGAGCTTAAATTGAAAGCGTACAATATACAGCTTATGCAAGAACTTAAGCCGTTCGACCTTCCCAAGCGACATCGTGCATCCATAGTGTAACGGACTCTTGAAAAATCCCAAGAGTATTCATTGTTTTCGAACCAAATTTTGTTTAGCGTTGAGGCCATCTTTCTGCAGAAGCGATTTCTTCGTGTTTTGTTTATGAAGAGAAGCTGCCAAGCTCAGCGGAGTACACAATATTCGGTTATATAGTCAGCCCTGCGGAGTATGATAAGTGTTATATATATATAGAAGACTCCAGATTTCAGGAGGTTATACGTTGCAACTATGCTCAAGTTTGAAAGCTCTTCAAGCTAAAGTAGTAAGCATATTTATTTAATCCAACATATATACATATATTTTCTAAGCCGTCGAAAATGTAGATGAAGGCAGAAAAGTATTTTATGTTTAAATTTTAACTATCATAACGGCCATCAATTAAAAAATATAGAAAACTGATCGTAGCCGTGCATTCAGTACCTTCGAGTTTGTTGAGAAGCCAGCAACAGAATAAACGGGCCACTTTAAGCACTCATTTATCAGCTGTAGACATTGAACATCTCTAAACAAACCACCCATTCCAATAAACACACATTACATATGGTACATAAATACGTATACATTGTGGATATACACACAAAGATCACTATTAGCCACTTTTCGAGCGCTGTTTTTGGCCAAACTACATTTTATTGCTGCAATTATCATCGCTATTAGCTTTTAACGTCGCCTCAGCCTCAGCCTCAGTTTTCTTCTTTTTAATTTACTCTGCCCTCTACTTGCTGTTGTTGTCTTTTCTATTGTCATTGCCATTTTTGTGGGCTGCTAATACCCTGTAAGTTACTACTAATGCGCCGGCTTTGCACTCATTCCGACAATACGTGTGGCTAACACACACTCACACAGACACCATATGTATGGCGATACATAAATATTATGGAATTTTTTGTTCGCTGTGCTGGTGTTGGTGTACCGCTTTTAAGTGCTGCGGATTTTGTGTTAAAAATTTTCACTTTAACCTGTCAGCGCATATGTTGCATAGGAAATTTATCGCTTCCTCCTGCTTAGTTCACTTGTCGTCGTCCATTAGCGTTTCGGAGCTGAATATTTCGCAGTAAGTAACAAAGTGCTTTCAAAGAAAAATTGCCAGCGAAAGTGCAGCAGCACATATGTTGTGGCATATGGTCGGAAGTGGCTAGAGCAAAAAAAAAAAAAAAAAAAAACAACAACAAACGAAAATAAGTACATTGCAATTTTCCACAAAATATAGTTCTGTCAGCGAGCGCCGTGCAAATGGAAACACTTTTGGCAACGAGTGGCAATCGAACACTTGTTAAGAGCTTTTCAAGGCAATCCAGTTTCAGATTATTGCTTGTGGATTTACTCAATCAAATGCATATATTGAATTTCCGATTTCGAAGCACCGGATTGTATTTTTTCTAATTTAAATCTCAAATTACTCATGAAAGTTACAAGAAAGTGAAGACTTTTCTATAAATGTTATTATTTTAAGTATACAAAAAGTCCTCGAAAGCAAAGAATATTACCAAACAAAGTTAGTATACTTTCTAGTATTTTAAAGAGAAAAATAAGGAGTAATTACTATCAGCTTTACCTTGCGAGAATAAATAACTTAATCAGTTTTAGCTCTTCTTGCCCATGACAACATTCTTTGAGCTATTGTCAAAAGTGAACAAACTATCGATAAGCCCGAAAAAAAGAAGAAAAATTTTGCAAGCACACTACACCATGGTATTTAGTTTGAAGCCCTCGAAAAATCTTCGTTTAAGAGACTAGGCTCTGTACTTCAACATGATAAACAAAACTTACTGCAAATGATGGCTTGAGTTTTCCACGTTGACTAAGATTTCCAATCATATTAGCCACTGCAGTTTGATAATCGAAACCAATATATATTTATTTCAATAATAGAAGTAATTATAGCCTTTGGTGGTCAACTCTAAAGATCTTTTTTCAACATCAAAATCCACAAAGAAAATATTTACACCATGGTCGCTTTTCAAAAGCTTGTTTATACTTGTTTTACTGCTTGGCTTTTATATGATCAAAATTCCTTTCCTCACTTCATCACTGATTTCCAACAAACTATAGAGTTGGTATACTTCGGTACTATGAGTATTCTCTCTTAACTTTATGGAACTCTGAATTTAAGGAGGACTCGATCGAGTGAGATAACCTAGTCATAGTACTTACCATCCAACATAAATTACTAGAATATAAACTGAAAAAAGTATTTTTTTAGGAAACTTGTTGTGAGACTAATCTCAAACTATCGTGATGCAAAAACAATGCAGACAATTTAAACTAAAAATACAGACAATAACCAGAGATAGATAGGTAAATAATATCAACCAAGCAGCGGAAAAAACAAGAGAAATTTTCTATCGAAATAATGTCAAGACTGAGGCAAATTACAACTGCATCAAAAGCCAATTTCAATGAAAATCTAATAAAAACGAGCAGACCAAAATACGCCAGCACTGCAAGAACAACAGCCAAATTCCTGAGCGCCACAAAGAGTATATAATGAATTGCAAGTCAAGCAGTGGCAGCAGAAGGAGCAATGTCAAAAGCACAAAAGCGCAATCTGTAATTCAAATTGCAACGCTGCCGACAGTACAGTGGCGCAACGACGGAAAATAGTGATTTTGTAAATAAAACCAATGTTTGATGAGTTCAGTTCTTTCATATGCAGCATACTTATATTGTGACAAAAAAGCACCCGGAAATTTTAATTAAATTCCCCATGTAAATGATATTTCAAAAAAATGTACTTTGAGAGATCTCGACATCTTGACATCTATGCAGTTCGAATGATTTTGATGGATATTTTAAATATGAAACGCATTCTTGCTCGACTCGTCCTGAAAAAGTAGAACTTTTTCGAAAAGAGTACGGTGAACAAGTCTCTTTGGCCATTCTTAATCGTGCGAATTCCGATTCCTCAGTCATGAAGCGCATTACAACTGCCGATGAGACATGGGTTTATACATTTGACATCTCAGTTGAACGAAGAGAGGCCATCCCAAAAAGTGCTTATGAAAAGTGTTTCGAGGACTGGAAAAATCTTTGGTATAAGTGTATTACATCTGGTGGGGATTGCTTTGAAGGCGACCAAATAAATTTTTATGAATAATTAAATATTTTGTGTTCTATTTACAATTTCCGGGTACTTTTTTAGCGCAATTTATAGAGTGTGCATTCTCAAAAGGCAGTTAGTTTTACAATGAAGTGAATTTAATAAAGAAATTGTTGGTCAACTCCCTTGAGGTTAAAAAAAAATCCAAGCCTAAAGGACAGACCATGTAATTGAGTCTTTGATCTAGTAAGCTTCTATTTTTCTTTTTTTTTTAGAAGACACCCTAAAAATGGTCGTATAACCTTGAAGAACTATATACCTGGCATTTTATCACAAGTGTTGCACAATCTCTTTATTCTGCACATAAACTGAAATATACTAATATAATTTTGTCCAACATTTACAAGGCTCAGCACCACTGTTTCAACAATTCTCCCATTTTTCATTTTCTACAAATTGATCGAAGAAAAGCAGTCACAAAATAGAAATGCGCACACCAAAGTGGTATTTATGTATTTCTTCGATTGTCTTCGCCAACATTCTCGCATCTCAACACTTCACTTGACATTTTATGATTGCCAGTCTCGCTACTCAGTTTATATAACCAATGTAATTTCATACACTAGGGTGTTATACCATTTTACTTTGCTAGCATAAGAGGACCTAATATGGCAAGACTCTTAAAATATGAGCTAAGATTCTTTTAGTCTACTGTTCACAACCATTACAATCTTTGCAAAATTAGAAACAAGCTGGGCCTATGTCAACTCTACAAAGAATACTGTTATTCTTAAAATTATATAATGTATCCTGCTTAAAAAAGAAAACGCTAAACACTAGCATGCGTTGGGTACAATAAAACGACTCCGCCCAAATCTCAACATCACCTTTCTGGGTTTTGTCTTTAGTACATTGATTTGTCAACTCCATAGCAACGATCCCGTCAAGGTGACAATCTTTTGTTTTGTTGAACAATTTTTTTTTTTTTTTTTGTAACTACTTGAACTTTTTTCCAATTTGTCTGCACTTCTTTAATTCGTCACTTCACACTGATGTCCGAGAGTGGCTTTCAGCGTTGATTGCAATAAATTTTCAAGTTGATCATTGTCTCCAGCAAGCTTTTTGAACGAATTTTCGCAATTTCCATTATATTTAAATTAACACTCGTAAATCTGTATTTTATTAGTCGAAATTACAGAGTATGATGAAAAGGTTATTCTTGCGAAAATATATCAAATATCTACCGAAAAGACATACCAGAAACTGCAAAAGAGCTATTTCTAATGCATAAGTATTTTCTTAGTATTGAGTGGTTTTGTGTTAGGATCACAGACTGTATGTTGGAAAGGAAATGGACAAAAAATCAAGTTTAATAATTATTTTCCAATTTAAAATTTTTAAAACTAACTTTCAAAGACCGCAATGCAATCGAAGAGTAAGTATGAACGCCGAAGTTTGCTAATTAGAATTGGTCCAAACTCAATGCGATGTTGATTTTTCAAATCTGAGGAGCAATAAGCAGATAAATGTCCACAATTTTCGAAAGCCTCTTAAGGTATTATTGAGTCCTTCGAAACTGCTGAAATCTGTCAGGCTGTCAAAGTCGAACTACTCGTCGTGTAATCTTAATTTTGCAATCATCTCTCAATATAATGCTCCTAAAATACAATATTTTATACCCCATAAATATAGTTTAATATAATGAGATATATTATTATACTCTTGCAACATGTTATTATTATTAAATTTCTTTCTAAGATTTTGATTAATATTGAAATGCAAGAATTATTGCATAGTTTCAAAGCGCATAGTAATATATTAGTGTGCGTATGTATTTAATTAAGTATATTCGCTGTATGTACGAGTACATATAACACCTGACATACGTATATATTTACTCAAAGCGGGCCCTCTGCAACGGTGCACCAACAAATCAATTTTTGATATTTAAGTCATTCTTAGTATATTTCATTAGGTTTGAAATTCCACAAGTTTTACATGTAATAATCAAATTTCGTAAATTTCACTTTAATTTGTGCATAGAAGCATCAACATTTTCTATCATAGTTTTCCTTTGAACCTATATGAAAACCATGCCAACACATCCATGCATTTAACCGTATGTGTATGTATAGTATATAAAATTCCGGTGAAAGATATTCGACACAGTCTAATCGAAGCATAGTGAGAGTGCAAGTATCTTCTGTTACTCGTATTATTACATACATTTAATATTAAATTTCAATTTTTGTTTACCGATCTGGGAAAATCTACTGTAATAAAATGTCATACAAACTAATTGGTTTATATTTGTATGCTCAGGCATGTAATTTTATTTTATTTCGATTTATATTGAACATAAAAAAAATCAGTTTAATAATACTGCAATAGCAAAATATTAAACTCGTAAAAAAAAATTTAGTACACATTCAAAAATTTAATCATATATATAGTATATAGTATATGTGCATCTAGCTACATCTACGTCAAATTTTGATTTGAGATCGTCAACTAATTTCACCTGCTTTCAAACTTACATCTTTTTTGTACAACACACAGTGCTCTAAAAAAATTAAACGATATGGCTTCTGTTCCGTTTTTCACGCGATCAAAATAAATTTATAATATATAAAGTATTACACTGCTCAACGAATCTAAAGCAAAGAAGGTAAAATTTGCGATTGCTGTACAAATGATCTGTGGTCTGTGTGGTATTTGAGATGTTACGATTGCGAATTTGAGTTCAAAAATGGATGACCAGTGAGAAGCAACGGAAGCTCGGATGGGAGGTTTTATCGCATTCACCATATAGCCTGGATATAGCGCCAAGTTATTACTACCTGTTCCTGTCCATGGCGAACGCCCTTGTTCGTGTAACTCAAAAGATCCTTTTGAAAAGTGACTCTCCCAGTTCTTCGCAAATAAGCAGGGAGGCTTCTAAGACGGGGGTATTATGAAGTCTCTATGGTAACAGATTATCGAACAAAACGGCGCCTATTTGAACTAAATCCAATCAACCTAACATTTTTTATAAAGCATTGAATAAAGAGCAAAAAGCGGAAAGGAGATATTAAGAATTTATGATAGCACACAGAAATTGTACTAAAATTCGTCAGGAAATGATATTTCCATAACTATAATGTCCGTATGAGCGCGCAATTTGCTTACGGTAGCCGCTTAAGCCGGTACACCTCAGTAGTGCGATAAAAGTTGTCTCAAATTTTGTATTCCTTACCAAATTTCGTGTGCAAATTTATTACGAAGGTCCAAGGTTAACGGTGATTGTGGTACAACGCTTTTAAAGATGGTCGAGAGATCGTTGAAAACATGCCTCTTTCTGGACGATATCCGACCCTTCAATCTATGAAAATATTAAATCGCAAATTTATTCGAACTCTTCTGGTGGATATCATGACTGGGTCAGTCTGTAGCCCATCTCTTTTATCTGATATTAATTTTAACATTCCCTTACTTTCAAAATTTTCTAGAACAAATTTTGAGCTAGACGAACCATTCCGCCGCATATGTCATGATTTCAATTCTCATTCCAACACTTTTGATCTAACAGACTCAGTCTTTACCATTAAAAAAAAAATTATTTTATCTAATCCTAACAAGTAACATTTAAAAATTGTAAACTTTAACTTTAATTCTTAATTATGGCTGTTGAAATTTTTGTTTCTGTAGCTGAGCAGCTTAAGATCGCAACGCTTAAAACTCTCTTGCCTTTTATGACTCGGCTATTTCCGCTCGTTCGCGGATTGCGCCCCTCGCGTCGGTTGGGCGGGAGGAGGGTAATCGTTGGGTATTATTATTATTTCGTGTATGAAGCGCGTTTTTGCTCGACTCGTATCGGAAAAACTGATATTTTTTCAAAAATAATACGATTTTAACCGAATTTAAAGCAAAAAACACTATGAATGCAATCGATCAATCACCGTATTCACCAAATTTGGCTCAGTGTGATTTATTCTTGTTCGTCAAGCTCTAATTGTCGCTCTATGTAACACGTTTTCAGTCAATTGAAGACATAAAACAAAACTCGCTCAAGGAGCTGAAGGCCACTGTAACAATTGCTTATGAAACGTATTTCTACGGTTGGAAAAATCGTTGGCATAAGTGTATTACATTTGGTGGTGACTACTTTAAAGGTAACAAAATAAATACTAATGAATCATTAAATACTTTGCGTTTTAATTACAATTTTTTGGGTACCTTTTTGACACAATGTAATGACACAAGTAATTTTTAATTCTAATAATTCTCTGTTATAATGATAAAAATTCTAACAGCATATTTTAACATCTTCGAAAAAATGTTTAAGTAGTCAGGTCCTTTGGACATTTGGAAGGCAATCTCTTATTTAAGGAAACTCGATGGCTGACAGTTAACTCATAATTTCCTACAAATAGCCACTAATCCTCAATACAAGTACCATTTACAAAAAGAAAACTAAATCACATTTTTTTTTTTGGCATGAAGTCTCTTCTACATATATGTATATGTATATACAACTGTCATCTTTCGCGCCAGTATCCATCATTTCAACAATTTCTTTAAGTCCACAGATATTCAGCTACAAATATCTTAAGTCAAATGTCTGCAAATAAAACCATAATTTACGCTATAATAACCAAAGCAAGCGCAAATACAAATACATGTACACTACAAGTGTTAAATGTGTATGTGTGTAGCTGCATGGGCGTTGGCATACCGTTATACAAACGATTTACACGATTTACTTTCGATAATGTGTTAAGCTTTTAAGAAAGTGCTTCGACATAAAGAAATACTTAAGAAGCGCATGAACAGTGTGTGCGAGTATGTATATGTATGAAAGTGTATGTGAAAAAGTATGCGTAAAAAATAAGTGCAAATGAAGCCAACGGCAAAGGTTGACAGGCGAGAACAGACGAAAATGAAAAAGTAGCAGATGCACATATACACAAACGCAGTTATTCCTGTTATTTTATTTTGTCCTTTGCACCCATTATTCGCAGCTGTCAATTGCCTTGCGCTTGGCGCCGTTCGTCTTCGCCAACAGCTACAACACACCCCACACCAGCCGGCTAGTAGCGGCGGTGGCGACGGCACCAACGTTACCACACCTGTGAAATAAATTAATGAATTTATTACGTGTCGTTATGTATTTGTGGCAGCTCATCTCTGGGCAATAAGCCTTGTCTGCCACCCGCACTGCAAACATACATGCATGCATGCTGACGACAAGCATCGTAAATGCGGCAGTCTTCATAGCTTTCCCTCAATCTTGCACTTCCGCGCAATTTCTCATCTTTTGTCCCACACCACACACACATACACATACGGATGTACATATACTTGTACATATTTTTTACGGTTTCGCTTTGCCCGAGGTTTCGTGTGAAAAATACTGCTGTGCCGCAAGGTGTTGACGCCGGCGTCGTCGCCGTGGGAATTTCACGATTTATTTGTTAATAAACAAATCAACACCAAAGTCGCCAACAACCAGATGAAGAAGAACAAAAACAGAATTTACAACAACAAGAATGAAGTTTACAACGGCAGCCGTTAAATCCGCGTCAGTGTAAGTAATAAGAAATGATGTGGTTACTGGCGACCACATCAATGAGTTCGAGCGCAGTCACAACAACCATGGCGTAGGTGCCACATTATGCTTGGCACCAGTTGTTGTTGTGCTTTGTAATGAAATAGCGCGTAAAAAATTTGCGCTGCACACACACACATATGCGGGAAAGGCATTAAAAATCGCACAATTCGTGTAAAAGTAGGAAGTAAATACAACCTGCACACAAACATACATACCAGCGCATGCACATAGTTATTAACACAATTGTATGCTACGTGTATTTTTTTTCAGATTTTTCGGTTTACGCCCACTCATTTCTTTCGTTTCTTGAACAGCTTCGTGTGTCCTCATATTTACTTTATGCCTCCTTCACCAGTCTCACCTTCTTGCATTCGCCTGCCCTTTTCCACACACACACATACTTACAACCAATGCTGTTCGCATGCTTTATGCCACTTTTAACCACTTCATACATACACACACCTTCACCGCACCACATTGCGCCCACGCGTCGCCGCTTTCAGCGCGCCTTCTTCGTTTGAAGCGAAATTTCTTGAAGCTGCCGCCGCGGCCGCCTCCGCCACCGTGTCTACCGAGTTCACACTTACCCCGAGTTCACCCTTCATCATCAAAAGGCGCTTTAGTGCACGTAATACGAGGATCAGCGTTTATGCCTCAATAAGCTGATGATTAATAGGTTTTCGGCGTCTCTCAGCGCTGTACTGCGGCAAGCGCAAGTGGCAAGTGGCATGTGGCAAGTGAGGCAAAGAAAGCACAGCGCAGCGTTGAGTGCTTCGATTTTGGGCCCCAAAAGTGGGTTGCCGATGGTGCTTCAGTTGGGTATTAATGTCGTCAACGCCAAATTGCAGTCGGAGAAAAATTATGAGCTCACGACGCCGTGGATTGATGGCTGAGTGGAGAGGCAGATGAGTGCTGGTGGGTTGGTGATTGTTAAAAATTTCAACCCCGCACCCCATCATATTGGTTGTGGTAAGTAAACACTTGAAACGCTGTAGTAAAATCGAAGTAAAGCACACACCAATCTTTTTGCAGCCAAATTGACGCTGTCCCTCTGTGTGCAAGAAACTTCGCGGGCAAATTAAGTAATTCGTTTTATAAATGTAATTTTATAATTTTCAAAAAAAATTAATGAATCAAAAAGTTTAATTTTTTGAACTTTGAAAAGTTATAGATTACACAGTATTACTATTAAGCACTAGCCTTAAGAGCGTAAGAAATCATCAGGGAATCCTAAGAAACAGTTTGAAACCTCTATCTTCTTCCGCACAAATTAACGAGTAACCAGAATAGCTTGGTCTTTGCAGTCGTTTCATTACTGTCTAAGCGTTTGCCTTATTTTTCACCGTTTATATCTAATATTTGTTAGAATCTTGTTCTAGAGCACTCTAGATATCGCTTCTCTCAGACTAGATGAGATTTTAATCTTGAAATCAATTAGTACGTTAGCAATACAGGTCCCATAAGTACAAATAAAGAATTCCTACTTTTGGTTCCTAAACTGTTCAAATCTTCTAGCATGCTAGTAATTAAGGATTGACATCAAAGTCTCATAGTTTTGGTCTTCGTAACACATGTAGCACTCTTTATATAATGTAACAATTTTGGGGGCTGCTTGGCTAAGACCTAAATAGATGATATGTAAGACCATATTGAATAAAACTCATTCAAGGAACCTGCATTCAAAGAAAATTAAACATTGTTGTTTTTAGCTGTCTGTTAAAAGCGCTATTCGCTACTGGGATACTCTAAATTTTCTTCTAATGTTTATGTCTGTATTCCTTATAGTAGAAGAATATGTGATGGGATGAAGCATCAGTTTTTCTCTCTCACGAAATTGAGTACTTCATATAATGCCGCGATCGTTGATCGTTGATTGTTTGCATCTGAAAACCTCAAATTCCTCCATTCAATCAAGAAGCGCATCAATACATTGCAAGCATTCGCTGACATTGACGTTGGCTTAATATAAGAACATACATGGCATATACTGTATAGAGTATACTCAATATATGATTCAGTTTTCATCCGATTATAGTACTCAGCAAAAGTTTTGGATAAACATAAATCGAAGGCCCTTACAAAAGCAAAAGTTTATAAAGGACATTATAAAAATAAGTAGTTATTATAAGCACAGTGATCATAGAATTCAGTTTTGAAGTCAACAATATATTGATTACACCAGTCAACACGACTTTTGGGTCTAACATCTACATGTTAAATTTTAGTTTCTCCTATGGCAAAATTAAGGAAAATTGTTTTTCTTTTAAAGAGCAATTTTACGATTTTTAAGCAGAAATTACTGATTTTTATATTTTTTCTACAATTTCACTATAGATTAGAAATAGAAAACTTTTTTTTAGATACAAGAGTCATTTTTATTCAATATGTGTGATAAACAATAATATATAAAAGTAAAATAACAAGAAATTACTGTCTAAAAGTGAATATTTTTAGTATTTCCTTTATGCTCATATGAGCTCTCTCGTATTAAATCCCGAATATAATCTCCCATCATATTCTCGTTGTTCTGCCCTTGATATCGACTTTCAAAGTACATCACATCTTGGTGAAAACGTTCTCCTTGCTGCTCGGAGTACGCCATCTTTGATTTATGAAATAAATTAAAATATACTTATCGATGTAAATCAGCCCTAAGCAAACTTAAAGAACTAAAGATTAATATTTAAGTGTTCTTCAATGTCTAGAATCAGAATTCAAGCATGAGAACAGAAACCCCAAAAAAAATATTTTTTTTTGTTGATCGGTTTTATATGTCATATATCTCCCAAATCATTTAAGCTATATCATCAAAATTTTTACAGGAGCTATCCACCGACACTTCTTTTGATAGCTGGGAATTAGTTGAATTTGGATAATAACCACCCCACTCCCCATTTAAGCTACTAAAGAGAGTCGGAGACATTAAATTTAACATCCAAAATGGCGCAGAAGTCAAACTGAGACGATGGGCATGGCACCGCCCATATTTAGAATAAAACTCTATATTTTCTGTACCTACTCTACCGATTTCAACCAAAATCGGTGTGTAATAAAGTCGTGACATTTCTACATTACAGTATCAAAATCATGTTAAGATCAGACTAAAAACACTCCTACTTTATAGATAACACAATTTTAGATCTCATCCGATTCTTTCACTTTCCAGTATGCAAATCCAGAACCATTCAATGTCTCTGGATAAAACTTTGTACAAATAGAGCCCCCAAGATATTTAAAAGTTACGCACAAAAAATGTCGAAATCGGACTAACTTTTCAGGAACCTATACGTCAAATATTGTGAGACCCAGACCGTATGTTTCTTTGCTAATAATACGCCCTTGTACTAAAAATGAGTTGAATGGGGGAATATTTCCCTTAGTCCTCATATACCTAATATAAAGATTTTGACTCCCACTTTATTTTATACCACATATATATATTAGTTTAATATACAGTTTTTGGCAACACCAATGTATAAGTATTTTGCGACTTTGATTCTTGTAAAGTGCAAAATAATAAAATATTCGGTTACTACCGCAATTAGTCCCTCCTTAAATTAATGCAACCAAGCACATGCGACCCCTGTTAATTAATACAGATTTTACCCAAATGTTAACTCAAAACTTCAGAGCTTTTAATTTAGAGTTTTAACCGGCAAACGAATGCTCCATTTGATATACGCATTTAACAAAAGAATAACATCATTGACAACACCGAAGAGTCCATCAAAAGCATACGTAACTCACTTTTTGTCTTTTGCTTAGCGAAAACGCATTAAAGCGCATGCAAATGAAATTTTAATTGCTACACTCGCCGGAATAAAACATAGCCACCATTCAAATATAAAGCACATATGTAAATATTGGCTTATGTCCATTTGAATTATTCAATTTGTAATAGAGTAAATTGAATTCGTATAAATGGTTTTTTGATTTTTCGCTTGTTTTTGTTTGCTTTTCAAAGGCTATGCACTCATTGTCTGACAGTTGCCTTTGACTATTGTGTAATTATTTAATATACTTACATGTGTGGGTACGTATGCTTGTGTGAGTGAAAATGTGTCAATGAATATCTAATTGAACATAAAACACTCCATTGCAAAGCAAACAGATGTACATACATATGTATCTGTGAATATATATTTTCTAAATCAAATTCGTTTCTATGGTCTGAATTTAATGTGATTTTATTTCAATCTCAATTTTCATATAGTGAATTTTTGGCAGCTTAAACATGTAAACCCGTAAATTTATTTTACTAATAGGGTAATCCAGTTATCAGTCCATTTAATTCCTTTTATTATATTTTAAATTTTTTATTATATTATAATAACATTTCAGGGAATTTTTTAACATTTTCAGGGCATTTGTTTATGGTATTTCCAAGGAAATTTCGTGACGCGACTGAAAAAATTAATAGTTAAAAAAAAAACTTAATATATATCTGACGTTTACTTCTGAGTATTGCAAACTTCGTCTATATGTGCCTCATATGGCACAGTATATTTTGGTGCCTAGATGAAACATGCTATACGTTGGAACACTTAGAGTAAACTTAGAGTCAACTTCAAAATATTTCACATTTCGATACTCTGTGCCCTTGACAATAACATATCAAAATATTAATTAATGTTTCAAATATTTTTAGAGTTATAGTCCTATAGTGTATAGCCCCTATTTCGTTAAACTCGTTCCTGTCGAAATTATATTTTTGGATTTTTAGGCGGCAATTACTTGGAAACAAAGAATTCGATCACCATCAGGCTTCTGCATACAATGACCTATTTGTATGTGCATCTGATCAAAAATCGACTATTGGTTGGCCGCAAACTACGACAAGTTCACCTAAAATTCAAATTTTTTAAACATTTTTTAACCGTAGATAATTGCAATTTTTTAAGTTTTTTTTTTTTTTCTTCTTAAATAATTTTTGTCTGTCTCCATACGTAAAGCTGGGAGGAGCTTTAAAGAATATATTAAAAAATATTCGAAAACTGATATATTTCAACTAGCGGTGAGCAGTCTAATGTACTGAATTATAAATTCGGTGGCTTGGTCTCTATATGGTTATATATAAATATATGCATATGTCTGCTTCGGCATTTTTATGCATTGAACTTCATTTTGGATTGCTATTAAATTCAATTTACATGATTTTAATTGACTTTGTATTGAACAATTCTAATTCATTTGTAGCCCAACGTAATAATTAAAATTTAATGGTTGTTTTCAATCACATATACATATATGGTCATATGTACTTAGCAATATTTTAATTTTTAAATTAGTCTTCTAAAAAATTGGAATTTAATATTTGCTGCATTGATAATATGATTTACAATTTACTATTAATTGCTATTCAAGCTGTGTGGGCGGCAATACTAAAATAATTTTAAATTCAAAATCACTTTCATTTTTATGAAAAAAAAAATTTGAATTTCCAATGAATACAATTTCTAAAAATAAAATTAAATTGCCGAATTTGGTGAAAACTATTTCAACTTTTCACATACCATTAGTGTTACCAAAGTTTTTCCGAGAAAACTTCAAACAGAACGAAAGAGTTCGATGAGTAAAATTTGGGAGTGTTTGTGTAAAGCTGTGTTAAGGCTTATCCTATTAAATTTCTGAACAAATTAATTATGTGAATAGTTACTTCGTATACATGCGCTAATGATGAAAAATAATTATTTTGACTGGAGATCGGAACAACATTTAGAAACCTTCAGTGACACAAACTTTTCCTTCTTTCAGACCAAGTAAAACAGTAGTTCTGAAACGCTTTGTGACCTCTTGATTCTGAAAATTTAATTAGCTGAGAGAAAGTATAATAAGTGAAGATTTGAAATTACCGAGTTTGCCGAGTTCGTTTTTTCAGCATATTTTTGTAGTAGATTGGTAATTAGCTTGAGACCCACTAGTGATCAACGCCTAACTAATCATAATAAGTGTTTCTATAGAAATTTTTGCAGCAAATAAAGGACTACATGTTTCAGTTAAGGAGATAAGAACAGAAGAATTGGCAGAAGAGTGGTGACAAATTTTGAATTCAGATTTTTTTACTTGTTTATGGATTTATATATCCCATATAAACTTGTATTCAAAACATATTTACCTCATACGAGTATAACATTTTATTCTCAAGTGTGTCACTTAGCATCACAGTAATCGACTATTACAATTTACAGCAAGTCAAGTTACAATAAACAATACAAGCGGGGCAACGAATGAGGCTAATGTTAAAAGTCAGCAATGCGTGCTACAAATAAAAGGTGTCAAGTCATGGGGTGGTGACCACAACAAATCACCGAATACCAGCAAATTTCGCCCAGGCGACAAGTACAGCGACAGCGCTAAGTACCCCTAAAAGTATGCTTATAAACACGTATTAAGTGATTGTTTATAAGCAAAAGCTGGAGTGAGGGCACAAACACACATACATGTAGCACACATGCACATATATGTATGAATGCATGTGAAGTAGGAAAAAACAAAGACAACAACGATAAAAAATGAAACGGACGTGGAGCAAAAAACAAATAAAAGCTTTGATGTGTTGAATGATAAGAAAAAGTGCGCTTATATGTACATATGTGTATGTCTGTATATTTGCTTATTATAAGCGGTGTGAAAAAACTGGCAACTGCGATACGGCTTGCTCACACCACACTCTCATATTGAGAGAGAAAAGCAGGGTGGGCCGGGTGTGGTTGTGACATGTCACGAGGGCAGTTGAGCAATTTTTTCTTATCCGTTACATTGTACATGTGAGCAAACAAACGTTTGTCATACAATGATTTATCGTGCGCTACAGTAATAACAACAAGACCAACAATACCAGTTGCAATGGCAACGGCAATTGATGGTGTGACCTACAACAATAACAGCAACGAGACCAGCAACAACGTTTGGCTCATTGATTGCGAAAATCGGTTGGTGAGTATGCAATAAAGTTGGTTTGCTGTTTCTTTTGTTGTTCTGTTTTCTCTGCTTTTTGTTTTAGAGCCCGTCTATGGCTGGAGTGAAGGCCACAATAACTGATTGTTGTCGTTCGCCATTGTCAATGGTCATTGTTTTGTTTCGGATTACAAACACATTCACACACAAGCTTTCGTTAATATTGAAGTTACATATAAGCTATATGTTTGTATATAAAATACGTCAAAAGGGGTAAGATAGGCTGATAAATATTATTTTTTCTAAATGTTTAAAATTGTCATATGTTTGGACGCTCGAATTAAACCAAAAATTCAGGATTTCAAGAAGTACTTGGCAACTTTTAACTTAAAATGTATTAATCTTCTTCTTGCAACTAAAAGCAACAGCAAAGCGAGCATCATTGTTCACTTTCGCAGTCTCCGCAGGTAATGCCTACTAGAATACTGTTGGGTTCTTGCGGAACACACAATGGATTTGCTGATAATTCCCCATCTTCGGCTAAATATCTTCAATTCTTGAGATTTTTTTACTATACGATTGATATTTTAGACCTACCTCATTTCATTAGTGAAAAGTTGGTTGAGAGAGGAATTTAGAACTCCGATGGCCATTTCAATTTATATACCCTTGAGATACTAATAGATAATCTTCTAATATAATGAGCTTTACTAACTAACCGAAAACTTCCAAAAAACATAATATAATATGAGACCTGTTGTAAACAAGCTGAGACTCTTATAGCACGATCGTGAATTCTTTTTTATCCCCACCATAAAATGAAAAATAAAATAAATATTAAGGATTACGTTTTGATAATTTGTATACAAAAATGGAAATTTCGTTTTAGCCACTCTCACACACTTTGCGACTGTTCTAAGGCACTCTATTTCCCCGCAAATCCACAAGTTTAGTATCCCTTTTGAAAACAAACTTTACTACGTCCATGAGCACCTACATATATTTATTTACCCTATAGTCTTATGTTTTTATGCACAGCTGCCAAGTAATGTTTTTACTTTCGTCATTGTTATGCCTCCTTACTCATTTTGTTATTTTATTGATTCATGGCCAGTTTCACTTCCGACCGTGAGATATTTATATAATTGCAAGTTTGTTGAAATACTCGTTCTTGATAAAACAAATAAACGCAGTCAACTCATTCAGGAATTAAACTGCAGTATCTAACTGCCTAAGTTGACATTATTTGAAGTTGTTAGTTTAATATTTTTTTTTGTATCTGCCAAGTTGAAGTATTAGTTTTTACCTAATAAGTCCAAAAGGCGTTGTCAGTGCGTTTCCGCTAAAGAAAGAAATTATTACAACGTTCTATGTAACCTTAGTATTGGTCGAGAGTACGCTTTCTGCCCCTGAAACAGAATATTAGTCATGAGCAAAAACTATGTTTAACCTTTGATACTGGGTAAATTTTTGGGTGGTAATTTCTTGAAAAAACTAAACATAAATGTTAAACATAAGCTACCATAACAGCTATCGCTCTAGCAAATTATATGTGACTATATATGTCTATATGTCAATATGTGCCCACACAGTCTTATCATCATCCTAACATATACTCACGTTTGAATCCACCATTCACACATAAATAAAGAAATAAAAAAACATGTGCCTATTTTTAGGGCTACTAAGACCGCAATCGCTCCAGGAAATTATATGTGGCTATATATATGTGTCTGTATAGGCCCACATAAATAAGTAATATCACCACACTGACAAATATTTGATTCCACCACACTCTTTTTGACTCGCATTTTGTACAAATTGTGGCAAAATTTTCAATAAATCTTTATTTTTTTGTAGTTGTAACAATTATCGCAAAATCAAACTACGCTTATCAAACACTAAATATGTCTAATTAATTCAAACCAATTTTATTTATTGCGACGTTGAAGTATTTTATGGTGTGACAGAGTTTAACTGGCCATTTCTGATCGCTAATGGCATTACAATCATATGGATGTACATGTATAACAAAAAAAATTTGTGTATTTATTTTCATTATGACCAAATCTTACCCGGAAATTGTAAATAAACCTCAAAATATTTATTTTGACGAAATCATAGTAATCCCCACCAGATAATACACTTATGGCAACGATTTTTCTAGACCTCGAATCACTTTTTAGAGTCGCAAATTTTGTTTTATCTTTTCGGTCGACTAAATTTCTATGGCATTCATTGCGTTTTTTCTTTAAATTCGGTAACAATCGTGGGATGCAATGTGTAAAATCTATGAATTGTTCTTCCCCAATTCCAGCCGGCGCAGATGTTTTCACGCAAACGCTTCAATACGGCCAATAAGAAATCCTTATTGAACGTTTGTTGCTCCGAAACAATTTAATGATGAAGCAATCCACGAATATATATCAAAAAACAATGATCATCATCTTGATTTTTGAGTCGAAAATCGTCCAAAACGAGGCATATCGTCTTTATACCACTCGTATTTTTGGATAAAACTATTTAACCATAGGCCTTTCCCAACATTTGCAATCGGTTGACAGATCGTACTCATTTGTGGTAATTAAGAACAGTCCTACTAACTTAGCAAATATTTTTATTGAAATATCATTTATCCGGGAAATTTAATTACAATTGCCGCATACTTTTTTGTCACAAGGTACGTATGTATATGTTGTTGAACTATATTAATAAATTCAAACTTCCAGAGTTGAGTTTTGACAGCTACCATTCTGGGTAAATCTTAACATACACACGAAACTAAACAAAACTTTAAGAAATATATGGATTAAAATAAATATTTCAAATATTTCGGTGTCTACAAACAGCTGCTAGGTCTCCATTTGGTGATGCATGGAGCCCGATGAAATAACCAACTCAATTGGGAACTTCGTGGAGAATAAATATCCGAGCTGAACCACTAGAGAAAGTCGGGGATATTGGTAAACGCTGAAGTGTTTTTGGATCATATTATTGGTTTATCGGAGCTACTATATGTAGCAACTACGTTAGATGTGCGCTTTAGCGACAAATATTAAAATTTTCTTCTAAGTAGTTATGTGTCAGTCAATAAAGTGGTGTATGTTCAACTTATGGCAGCAAATCATAACCAGACTCAAATCAAATCAGATCAACCCACATTAATGGCGCTTTATGAGATGGGCAGTTGGTCAGTCGAGCCAACCGTTAAGCCGACAGTTTGTTTTAGCGCCGCGTATGGGCAAACTGTGCGCAGCTGATCAATTTGTGGGTCCGAGCGCACATCTCAACTCAATTTCTATAAGCAATTAATGCACACAGTTAGCCAGTGTGATGACTGCACCATTTCGCATGTGCATTCTAACAAATTCCAAAAAGAAACAGACCTAATGAGATCGAATGCATCATGTCATAGCTCAATTTCTAAAGAAATATTGTCTATCCGTAAGTATTAAATATACGTTGTAATTGGCTAGACCAGTTTAGACCCCGACTCTCCCGACAGAGAGGCCCGCACGACAGCTTCTACTGGATTGCATAGAATCTGATGCAATGGACTCACAATGGTCGCAGTAAAACTCATCCTGTGCCAACCTCAAATTCCAATGAACCCTCAATTATCACGACAACACGTGCCAAATCCGTTTCTTCTCACAGACGCTTATTTAATATTGTAAATATGCAACATAGTTTGGAAAAAGTCTTAGTCTGAGCTGCTATTGCGCTGAATTCCTCCTTACACCCGCCGCAACAAAAAATTAATGCAAAAATACAAGGGACGACAAACGGAATGGATGTGCCTCCAATCAGTAAGAAATTCCGCTGAAAATAAATCAAAGCTAAATCAAATCAAATTAACTAAAAAACGCCAAGTGCGCAGATAAATTGATAAAAACGAATAAGTATGAAATAAGTAAGAGGCGCGAGGACGAGATTATTACCGCACCTTTGACGACTGGACTTCTCCTGAACCGACGAACTGGCAAACCGGGGAGCTGAGAAGTGTCGAAAGCGGCATGACAACAAATAAGCCCAAAATCAAAGCAACGCATTTCCAAGACGCTTAGCAATTTTTCACACAGTACAACAACAAAAACGAATACAAAATGACAACAACAATAGCGAAATAATTTGTCCAAATACCAAAGCGTAAAGTATCAGTCAGTTGGACGATAGACAAAGCAAACGAAGTGTGAAAATTTCAAATGCAGAAGTGCGAAGGCGACGACGGTCGAAGAGGCAAGCACGAAGAAGGTGCAGAGAATGTGCCATCGAAGTTGTTGTTATTGTACAGTGTTGTGGCACAAGCTGAATGACTGAATGCCTGGCATTTGTGGTGGCACGCAAATATGTCCTTAAAAGCCAAGCAAACACACACAAACGCGCACGGACACAAGTAAATTATTAGCAGCAGAGTGGTCAGATAAGTTCCCACTGAAATACTCGCAAATAAATGTGTGTATGTATGTACGCGAGTATACAAATACATTTCATTGTGCGCACTAATTTGCATTTTACCCCGGCAAGAAAAATTTGTAACAAATGAAATGGAGTTCTGTCGTGCCGCTTGCAAACCACTTCGCTAATGGTTGCTAGATCTTCGTTGATTCTACAGCAGCATTGTCATCTTAAGACGACCTCATGCCTACGAAAATTTCATTTATCACATTTTAAATAAATCCCAGTTATTAATGAATTTTACTGTGGAAACAGTTGGCTTCACTCAACTTATCATGGAAGTTTTGTGGGGACAAAAAACAATTGGCTGAAGCGCTATTATTAGCCAGTATTGCTAGATCCATCTCTTTGGTCATTCTTAAGAACCTTGAAAGACTTTAAAATAATTTGTGAGTGGGCTTGATTCACACACTTTATTGCAATTAGTTAAGCTTCCAACATGAAATCAGTGCTGAAAATTAGAGACAAAATCACAACAAAGAACGAGGAATGACGAAAGCGACTGAAGCAAAAAAAGTTGGTAAAAGGCTGCCAGCTAGTAAGGCAGGGTCTGCCGTAAAAAAAACTCGTTTTGTGCTCATAAAAAGTTCAATCCAACAACCTAAATATAGAAGAAACCTCAAAATTTATTCTGAAAGATATTTCGCAGCAAAAAAAAATTCTTTGATCCCAGAAATTGATATTGCGTACTTTGTGCTCCCAATCTCCTTGTAATCTAGCGAAGGTAGCTTTCAGATATCTTCCCAAAAGCTCAATGGGCAATGGCAATTTAAACTTTACTCTTTCAACATTTCAATTATTTAATTTATCACAGTTAGGACTTAAGCATATTTCACAAAACTCTCTTTATATTATGATTCAGCATAATATAATATTTATCAAGCTTTTCTCGATGTCAGAAAGATATTTTTTACGGAAAAAATTAGAACCACGCGAAACTTTCTACGCTAAACTAAAAGGGGTCTCACTATATGCGTAAAACCCAAAGTCAATGAAGAATCCAACATAATAACTGTTAATTAAGATTCTTGGTTTTTAGATTTTGCTAGAATCCAATTGAACTTTACAAAAAGATATGGTTCCGAAAAGTGTGCCATTGGAAAGTATGAAGTGCTCAGAGACATGAACAAATTTAATTATTTACGGTATTTTTAACTTCGTAGATTGTCGCCAGAAAGACTTATTTAGAAACCAGTCTACGAACTTATACTGTTCAATATAACATTTGTGTTCCCAACACCGACCTCAGTGAATTTCATCTAAAGTTCATGCTTCAAACCTCGTCTAATCCCCAAAAGTGAATAACACACATATACTCGTATATTATTCCGCTATCAAAGACTTACAGCATTAAATAAACCAGAATCACAACCAGTTCAAGCCACCTACCAAAATTTCCTTCTAAGCGGTTATGTTGCAAGGTACTTATGTGTCGGTCAATAAAGCAGTGTATGTCGAACTTGTGGCAGCAAATCATAACCAAAATCAAACAAAATCAAATCAACCCACATTAATGGCGCTTTAATGAGATGGGCAGTTGGTCAGTCGAGCCAACCGTTAAGCCGACAGTTTGTTTTAGCGCCGCGTATGGGCAAACTGTGCGCAGCTGATCAATTTGTTGGGTCAGCAGTTGTTGTTGTTTCATTTAATTAAAATTCAATTATTTCGATTGTAATTGAATGTAAACACTCTGTTGGCGATGAAAGCAATAATAATATCAACAATAATAACATAACAATGAGAGAATTGGTGGTCACCCGCATTGTAATCATTAAGTGTTCATGTGTGTGTGAGGGCAAATTGCAGATTCCAAAGAAACCAAAGCAATGAGCCGATGTGGCTCCTTGGCTTATATAACTTATGTATAAACACTATGGTATATGCACTTTGACAAATTTAATTATATGAAATGTTTAATATTTATTTTGAGATTAAAAAATGTGTCGAAGATGATTGCGTGGTAGATGTGAGATGATATTTTATCGCTAGTAGAACATGTGGGCCATATTGTTGCTGTTCGGTTTAGTAAACTCAGTTTGCCGAATAGAATTTTTTATTGAAAAAATGGTCAAGCTGTGAGTAAAGAATTCTTTTCTAATAATAGTATGCCAGAGTATAAAAGTGGCTTGAATCGGGTTAATAATTCCCTCATATATCTAATAGAAAGATTTTCGAACTTCCCGTTGATCTTACAGGCAAGTTGCAAAAGTACAAAATTTTCGTTTACACCAGAATTTAACTTTTATTTCATTACAAATGCCACGGTTTCAGTTCTTCTCAATCAGCTTTCTTCTATTAAGCAATGTCTCTCTCGAAAAAAACGGTTACCGCACTCATGCTTCAATGTTTTTCTTGCAATCTGATATATTATGAGACCAAATATTATGTATGTATTTCTCAATATTGAACCCCTCTGAGCAGTTTCCAATCTTTTTCGATTAGACCATTGGATATTCCCGCTACGCCGTCATATCATAACCAATGCCACCTTAATCTAAGTAGTAAGTATATACGAGTTTTAATGAAGCATTGCACTTTCATTTCATTCACTTAAGTATTTCACTCATTTATTCCACGCGACAGTGCAAACAGACAGACAAACAGAATATTCCCATTTACTAATTCAACAGCTGAACGATAGACGCAAACACACACACACACACAAACACTGCTCTGTAGGTTTTGGCGAGAAGGCGGTGTCGGCGAATGAAATAAACGCAAAGTGAAATAAAATCAAAATCTAAAGCGAAAAGAACCCAAATAAAAGCGCGACACAGCAGCAGACACCCAATTCAATTGACACTTTCGGTAATTGTAGTGCCCAGCGCGATTGCGTGCCTTTGTAGTGGTAGTGGGGCTGGTTGTTGGCTACTTGTTGTTGTTATTGTAATGGCGGCATTAAGTATGCTCGTCAAATGGAGAGAGAGCGTGCATAGAATGATGAAGAAAAGCTTTTTGCAATATCGCTGATAAACAAACACCCACTCCCATACACACACACACACACACACACGCATACATCCACGAGCAGACCAAGCGACAGGCAGATCAGTCATTCCGTGTGACCGCGACCCAATACTCGCGCATACAATTAGTAAGTGCTTGAACGAGAAAAACAAGTGCACGGGCAGACGGCATGCAAGTGGATACCACCCAGACACACACACACGCACGCACAAACAGAGTATTATAAAAGGACGAGCACTACACACAAACAATTGCAATTGCGAGGAGCGTTCGCTTATTTGCTATGCCGTCGTAATTACAAAATTTGAAGTGTCGCGACCGCAACTAAATCAATATGTTAATTTGCAAAGCGAGAAAATTCTAACAAATATACATATGTATATACAAATAGCTGAATGTACATATGTAAGCATAAATATAAATATAGTTATATAGAACGAAGCTGTTATGTACACATTTGCGTCAAAATTAATGAAGGAATGTTCGCATAGTAATTTCAATTATTTGGAATTTCAACACCACAATGATTTCTTTGAAGTCAGGTGGGCTCAAATTGTCGGCGTCTGAAATGTGAAGACCGTTTGCAATTCTAATGAGCAGAGTACACACCATGGCTAACCTCAATAAAGTTGATTTAATTTAAGTGTTAAATAAATGCAAATATTTCATTGCAAGAAGCGCTCTAGAGAAAAAGAAATCATAGTAGTGAAGAAGCAGCAGGGTATTAAAGGTATAACTGAGAACATAAAAGCATAGCAGTGAAGCATATATTATATAACTGAACAATCGGTTGTGTGAAGCTGTTTTCCAAATACTTCAATGCGATATGTTTCTTCTTGTATAAAATTTGTACTTTTCAATAGAATTTCTCATTTTAGTTCTGTGGCATACCATAGAGAATAGGTAGGCGCTTACAAGCTCCTCAAAAAAGCTTTTAATCCCATATTCTAAATTCTTCGTCAGTAAATCCAACACTGGTTCAATGTTTTTCTTAAATTTCTAATAATAATCAGAATTTGTGAACTCAATGATTCATCTTTTAGAATAGATATATCAGTAGGAAGTTTTATTTTGTTAAATTGTGACCAAATGTCGGCCATGTCGTCTTTCACACAGCTTTTTAAAAACTCCAGCAAAGAGCTGCAGAAACATACATATATGACTTTCTTTATTAAAGAAACTATATTCGTAATACCCAGAGGGAAACGTCGCAGATCCTATAAAATGGAAACACGTCGCGCGAAAACTTTTGTGCTGACTCTCCAGGTGCTCGGAGACAAATGACCAGTCGCTCGTTCGTTAGCTAGGAACGCCCGCTATCGAATCCAGTCGCTGCGGACGCGCTCTAAAATAAAGTCACGGCGAAAGAAATCAGTCCTATTATTTTCCGGATAAACTCTGTACAGTCTCTGAAGAAATAGATAGATCGAATAAGTTTAGCTTATAGCTATCATACAAGCTGAACGATCGGAATCAAGGTCTTGCGTGAAAAACTTTTTTATTAGACGCAATATCTGCAACAAATTTGGTATGTAGTATATCTAAAAGAAAACAAGTAAGGAAGGGCTAAGTTCGGGTGTCACCGAACATTTTATACTCTCGCATGATAAAGTGATAATCGAGATTTCATTATCCGTC
>NW_017534475.1:187838-221820 GCF_001853355.1 Bactrocera latifrons
TTTTCCAAAAAATTACGGCCAAATATGCCCCTCCCTAATGCGATCCTTTCTGCCAAATTTCACTTTCTTTATCTTTATTTATCGCTTAGTTATGACACTTTATAGGTTTTCGGTTTTCGCCATTTTGTGGGCGTGACAGTGGGCCGATTTTGCCCATCTTCGAACTTAACCTTCTTATGGAGCCAAGAAATACGAGTACCAAGTTTCATCATGATATCTAAATTTTTACTCAAGTTACAGCTTGCACCGACGGACGGACAGACGGGCAGACGGACGGACGGACAGACAGACATCCGGATTTCAACTCTACTCGTCACCCTGATCATTTTGGTATATATAACCCTATATCTGACTCTTTTAGTTTTATTACTTACAAACTACCGTTATGTGAACAAAACTATAATACTCTCTTTAGCAACATTGTTGCGAGAGTATAAACATAAACTCTGTAGACAGAAGTTGCCATACAAACCTAACGATCGGAATTAAGTTCGTTTTCATTTGTCAAGGGTATTAAAGCTTCGAAGCAATCAAAGTTACCGTTTATTCTTATTTTCCTGCAACTGGCTGTACTTCTTAAACAGCGGGTTATAATATTCTAGACTAGAATCGTGTTATGTTGTCATTGTTGGTAGGCGAAATACTTAGCTAGTTATTTGGTGGTGATCTTTTATCGGCAGTTTCGCCATCCGGTTAACTTGAAAATGCCAACCGGCTCAATATTTTATACATTTCGACTACTCTGGAAGAGCGACCTACTAGCTCTAACATATGTACATTTAACGGTGGTGGCAGTCCTTTGTCGGCTATAAATAGACCTTCGTTCCTTTTGCAAAAACCGAATTGGCAAAGGAAATCATATACGATATCTCACAATGGTTGGTAATAGAGCTCAGCTGACAATATTGCAATCCATAATGATGCCTGATGCCTTTAACATATTTCCTCTGCGCGCTTTCTCTGTACAAGTCACGGCGGGTGTATTCGCAACCATGGTCCTTTATGACTAATGACAACGCGGAAAAAGTGAACTCTCAGACGTACACGTATTTGTATGCGGCCTCGCTGCTTTATTGGTAATCTTTTCGACTTTCATTTCCTCTTTTTTTATGGCGGTATGAAATTTGCATTTTGTGCATTCGCGCATATTTCGAAATTAGTGCCCCAAAACTTTTGCATACAAAATGCAGAACATGAACGGAATGAGCTTTAGTGGCACTGCAGCAGTTGCATACGAACTCATGCACGCGACCACACATACAATGAGTACACAAAGTCGTAAACGCCGCGACGCTGATGGCGGTCTAAGTCCATGCATGCTTTTATGTACATATGTGTGTGTGTGTGTGTTGAAACATTCGCAAAAGTAGTACATCAGTGACACCAAACGTTAACGGAGTAACGGTGCTATGTGCGCATACTAAATAAAAGCATATACATGCATATAGTATATAAACAAATGTACGTGTGTTCGTATCGTACGGGTATATGTGTGCATGCGCTGGTGTGTGTTTATGTGAGCTCGTGTTTTACAACAGGTCCTTCATGTCGCTTAGCATCACAGCACAGTTTTTGTTGTTTAATTGTTGGTCTTTTGTTTTTACTGTTGTTGCTGTCAAACATTTCGCTTTTTGCTGGCGACTGCGAAAAGCGAAAAACAAACGCAGAAATTTCAGAATAAAACCGAAAAACTTTGCCAAGTACAGAGGTGGAAATTTCAGTCAAATGTTGACTGTCCTGCATAGGAAATTCACCCTACAACAACAACCATGAATGCAAACAAACATAACAAAAACAAAGTTGTGCTAGCACAACAAAAACAAAATTCTAAAACCTAAAAATCGAAAAAGAAAAATGCAAAAAATAAAAACAAAAACAAACACATTAAAATAAAACGAAATAAAATATTAAAGGAGTTTTGTATGCTCGCAGCACTAAAAGCACTAATTAAAACTCACTGACCGTGTTAATGTTTAACCCGCTGTCGCCACCATGCTCCACCAGCGTCAACTCAGAGCCACCATGCCACTTGGGGACGACCACTTGTGCCACAGCCGACAGCAGCAACAGCAGCGGTAGCCTTCGTGCAACTCTCTGCTCACCTGTACATCCATTACACACACACACATACCAATCATATGCCGATCCATGCAAGCACCCATGCAGCTGTATGCCAATATGCATTTGTCACGGATCTTGCAGCGGAGGACCTCAAACTTCATCATTAATTTATTCAGCGGCAAACAAACCAAACCGAACTCTTCGCTGCTGTTTATTGCTTTCTTTTTTGTATCATTGTTGTTGTTGCCATGCTTTTCTACTACCTGATGCACGTTATCCGCGCAATATTAGGCAATGCATGACTTGTTCGCGGTTATATGGTGGCTTAGTCATTGCGGCATTGTTGCACGGTTGCCCATAAAAGTTCACTGCTCTCCCATCCGGCCGTTTTGTTAGTCCGCCGTTGTGATCAGACTCTGTTCATTGCAGTCGCAGTTGCAATTGCAATCACCATTAGGCGATATAAAGACTTTTAGTGCAGATGGTTGATAAAAATATGCGAAATTTCGTCGTGTTAGCATAAAAGTTTGGCGGAAAAAAGTTTGATCGGGCCTCAGGAGAGTACCTATGGTTTTCGTACGGCACAGTGATGCTGAGAAACATGTTAAATGCGTTTGAACAGAAGAGGATAGATTGATGTATATTGAAGTGCCGTCTTACGTTCCTCAACTCCATTGAAGTGCAGAGGATCTTTTCGAACTGTTCTCTCAAACTATGAGAATATAAAGATAGGAGAAAAAGGTTAAGGTGTAAAGAGGGATATTGGGCGTTCTTTTAAAATAAAGTTAAAGGGGGATATTGAGCACTATCAATGGGTTAGGCTGACTTCTCCTTCCCTACAAATTTCTTAAACCTCTACAAAACATTATTTCTCAGAAAGAAAACAATCACAAGAACCCAAGCTGTGCGTACGAAAATTAGTAAATTCTAAATAGAAATAACTTAAGAAAATTCCACAATTAATTATTGATGTTTATGAGTTGTTTATATAACACATCAGCCTTGAAACTCATTTCCTGTGCATTGGCTTGGAATTTTGCTTCAATTGAGAGTGCTAATGCTAATTTTCAGCAAACACACATAAATATCTTTGCATGAATCGAATGCAAATACTCCGTGCAATATTGCAACTGCAGTAATTAATGAGGAAAACAAATTCTAACTGTAGAACACCTTGGTAGCATTGGCAAAGACAAGTCTTTGATTTGTGCAGAGTCATAACAAAACATTATCGCACAAATCAAAATCCGATATGTATATATATGCATATGGACCACATATATACAAAGGCGAGTCTCATAAAGTTTTTCAGTTATTTTGATTTGATTTTAAAGTCATAATGAGGAGGAGAAAGAGGATAATGCATAGTTAAAACCACTGAAACATTGAATAGTTGAGTTGAAGTAGCTGTTATTTTCACACTTACGTGGAAAGACTTGAGTAATTTCCCTCCTTCGATATCAAAAATAAATCGTATTGATCGTCACTTAACTTCACATTAATTTCAATATCTTGAAAATGTATCGTTTCTTAACCTTAAAAAAATTCTGAAAAAAATTGGCCATACCTATATTTCGTGAGAGATAACCGCCAAAGCGACCGTTATGACGCCATGATAACCGACTATATGATGCCTAAAACTGAAGACCGCGATCTCGGCGACATTTGGTTTCAAGATCTAAAGCTTGCAGATAGACCCAGTTCAATTCAGGCCTTGCTCGAACGATTCATCGTAAATTGAACAAATGGAATATATGCCAAAATAAATGCCAAAGAATGTTCCTTCAAATCATAATAAACACTCCCCATTAAATTTGAAGTGTCTGTGCTTTTTTTTTTTAAGTAGGGAACCTCGAATGGGTCACCCTTTATATGATGACTGTTTTACGATTTAATTCCCACTTAACCCTTAACACAACTATTAACCATCTTCCAGCAGGCTCCGAAAAATTATTCGAGAGAACCTAACTATGTATATGTTTTTTTGAAGGCAAGCTAGTGTCTAAGTTTTGGAAATATTGATCGAGTATTTTTTTTCATCTCTTTTGAAATATTACCAACCCTAAACACTTCTACACTTTTCACTGCTTCCTTTCAACGATTTTCCGCTAATTCTGGGTACGCTCCTGTATGTATTTGTTGAAATGGTATGACTGGTTTTTGCATGCATAACAACAAGGTATGCTCCATATGAGATTCCAGGAAGCAATGCGAACTCGAGAGAAAAAGAGAGAGGCAGAAATGGGGGCATGCTTGCTTTCACATCTACCTAATTCGGTAAAGTCAAAGTAATTTGTTGTTGTTGTTGCTGTAGAATAGTGGAATATTTGATTTAAATTTACCCAAATTACAGATACACTTATACAATAATAACAATGAGGCACAGTCAACCTCTATATATATATATATATATGCATACGTGTGCGCGCATGATTATATATATGTACATATATGTTTAGCACTGCAACTGTGATTGAACTATGCTTTATTGCATTGCATGAAAGTGCTTTTGAATGTGTTAGTATATTTACACACTGGCGCTTTTCACAATTGCTTTCGAATACCTGGCAATTACCAACATAGACACACATACTCAAATACATGCTCATTTCGTACGATACTCAAATCTCCGAAATCTATTTTGCTTTGTGTTTKATAATAATACACATAGCATTTGCACAACTACTTAATAACACACAAAAGCCGACCTTTTGCATCACAAATTACCAAAAACGTCAAAGGGTCAATCGTTGTTTGGCTGCCTCAAGTATTGTGCAAACATGTAAATGTGCAGCTATGTTAGTATGTGAATAAGTAGGTCAGTCAAAACTATGATCGAATGGGTAATCTATTAAACAATACGTTTTGTACTCGTATGAAATCCTATTTAATGTTAATACAAATACACATACATGTGGCCGCATAGTTGTTGGTTACAAAATCGCTTACACATGCGCACACAGACACATGGATGTACAATATGAACAAATATATATAGTGACAATATTGATGAAAACGGAGTGGTAAATAACAGTAGAAGTGGTAGTGCTGAGCAAGTATCGCTTCTAATTGCAGTCGAAATGTGCAGTCGTGTGTGCAAACAAGGCTTTTGTGTCATGTTGTTGCAATTAAAAATAGCTTTCCCAGCAGCTAGGTGAACTTGCACGATTTTAGATGATATGGCATGGTGGTACAAACTAAAAAATTGGAACAAGTGGATCTATCAAAAGAAGCCTACAACACTTGAATGGGAAGAAGAGTAAGGTCGTGAAAGTATCAAACTATAGCAAATTTATGAAAACAAGTAAGGGCTAAGTTTGGATAGAAAAGTAAAGAAAAATTTCAAATTGTGTTATATGAGAAGTAGGCGTGGTTTTGGTGCGATAGCTGTCAGAAGATTATTATATAAAGAATTTTCTTGAAATCGGTCAAGCAAGTCCAGAGAAATGTAATTTCACTGGACGCCCATAGTCGTAGTTTGATCGTGGTTCCTTAAAGCTCTTTCCTACCATTTCCTTGGTAAAATTTAATATCTCTGTGATATTTAGTTACTGATTTAAAACACCAATTTATGATGCTCATCGCAAAATTTGTATATGTCTATAATACTGAGAACTTTGAAAATCTCAAGGCATTATCAAGAATACCATTGAATGAAAGCTCCCGCATGAGTTGGGAAAAATGACAAGAACATAGCATATATAGTAAGAAAATCGCATAGCTTTCACTTGATCATCGTGAGACAATCAAATATTATCATAAGAACGAATGGAGCGACGGACCAACGTTCTGGGACGCATTCGCATTTTTAGATGATGATATTAGATATGAATTTTATGAAAGAGCAATGAACAATTAATAACTTTTACATCATTTTAAACTCGAATTATACCAATTGTATCAGCATTTAACTCTTTACGTTCTTTCTCGCTTTTGCCGTAAAAGTATTATAATACAACAATGAGCAGCATGGCGTATACGTAACTTATGAAAGTAACTACAAACCGAGCTAAACGCAAATACTTAAGCAAACTATAAATTTTTATATCCTCTTGCCATAAATAAAAGCAAAAACTATAAAAAAAATAGAAGACGAGTGCGCATTTATATTTGTTTAATTTATCATTGACATAATGAAATTTCCCAACCGCCCGAGTCAGTGGTGGTAGTTAGCAATTATTTCACCGCTAGGCATAATATAATTTCCTGAAACTACTGCTTGCCCGCTTGCCTGCATATCGGCGGCCTTACCTGGGAGCCATTCACCGCTATGCATGGCAATTATCCGCGACGCAATGCGCTGAAGAACGGGCGCAGCTGTTTATTAGACTTGATTCCCCAAATGTACGGTTTCAATTTAACCAGCAAATGTGAATAGACTTTTGGACCGAACAGAACGGCGTGGCGGTTTGTGTGTGTTTATTGGTGTGACTATGTTTGTTTTCGAGCAGCGTGATGGACAAAGCGCGAGCAAAAGGCCGGGAAATTATGCAATAAATGCAAATTCATATGGAAATACATGAAGGTGCATGAAGGTGCTTAAGCATGTGTGTGTATATTTGCGTTTAACGGTGTATATGTGTGTGAAGCAATTGAATGCATTATAGGTATTATGCAAATTTAATTTAAGCGAGACTGCGCCACGCATGTGGCGTGCGGCGGCCAGAGGCGCAGGAAAATTAAGTGGAAAATGAAAAATCCATTTTATAATGGCAATTCAGCCTGTCGCAATGCTTTGATTGTGCAATACATTATGCACGCACACACACTAAGGCACTTGCTTGGCATATCCTTTGAATGTGAATTTGTATTACTGTGTGGTAGTAGCATGTTTGGAGTTCATTGAAATTTATTGCGATTGCCCAACTGAGATGCGAATTAACAGCATAAAAGTAATATGTGTTTTATTAGCCAATCTGTGGTTGTTGTTGGTTTGTTGGTGTTGCCACTATTCACATACATGCGGATTAAAACAGTTAAACGGTACAAAAAGGCAAATTACGTAAATATGAAATTCCAAATGCCCTTTTTTCGCCCTCTCCGCTTTACATCATCTCATTCCCTCTCTCCCTCTCTCTACCTGCTAAGCCGCTATAATAAGTGATTCCCGCCTAATTTCATCACAATTTCAGCACTAATAAGCAATTAGCTGTAATACATTGGTACAATATTACAAAGCACAGTTTATTTTGCGAATATTTCCCAAAGTTCCCTAGTCAAGGCGCACAAATGTAAATGCTTTTACGAGGTTGTTCAAACGAGTGTTGCTCGTAAATAGTGAATTTAATAAAAAAAAACATAGACAAGACTAAATTTCATTCATTGAATATCTAAATTTGGTACAGGCGCTCATTTTCTCGATCTCCATTAAATGTATAAAATTGCAGCTGATGGTGAAAGTCCTTACTCTCGCACTTAAGACGCAAAATAAAAATAATAAAAATAAATAAATAAAAAAAAGTAGTCAAAGTTATAGTTTATGCTGGGAAAACGTAAATTAATTGCATAATATATAATAGTTTAAAGTCTCATGAACGACTTAAAAGAAACGACAATCAATCAAACACGTGTTAGCGCGTGAAATGAGCTTTCCAAAAAGGTATAGCGTGACCCGATGCGACGAATAAAACTAGAACTACGCGCTCTCAGCGCCAGCTAGCGAAAATACCGCAAGACTTTTTTGGCAACCTAATACATAAATTTCAAGTCATAAACAATTGTTATCTCCAATTATAACTATTTTTGTAAAATCTCAATTTACACACACATATTTTAAATATACATAGCCATCTAGTACAATTAATATTTATTTCAAGTTACAATTGTTTATAAGTTTTCATGGGACACCACAATTTGGTACAAGATATATTATTTTAGTTTCGAGAAAAATACGAAAGTTAAACAGCATTTCCCACAAAAACCGCAAAAATAACTGTCCACTTTATGAAATTTGTCTTAACAAATATACATGAAAGTTCTAAATTATTCGTAAGCATAAAATGCAAAATGCAACCAATTTAAAACACATACACACATATATACACAACTATGTCATTGTGGAATGATTTTTGGCATAAATGCCTTAACTCGATATTTGTAAATATATATAGTATTTATTATAGTGATAAAACCTTCTACTTAAAATGAGTTTTCTACACCGAACCGCTTTTGATGACCCTTCAGAAAGAAAAGCAAAACAACCGCCAACTCATCAAATATGATTATTTTCTATAAATTTACTCTTTAAGCTTTGAGAACAAGCAAACATTCCCGGAAAACAAAATTTATTCTGTTTTTTTTTTTTTTTTTAATTAAAACCGCATACACATATATCAATAATACTCTAGATCTTATTACCTTAGTGTACCGACCTGATATTGCCTTGATTAAAAATGTGGTATGAAGTAAAATTTCCATCAATTTGATTCTCTATATCTGTTCAATTTCTGCGTTCTGTGAAGGAGAAAATGCCTTATACCAAATCGACAAAACGTAGACTGCCGAAGTTTGCCGAAGACATTTCATATTGCGCTAACTCAACAAGAGCCCTTTTCGATTCCAAACCAGCGACACTTCGGTCAGATCGGAGCCATCGCACAACAGTGACTATTCAAGTTAAAATTACTTCTCTTTCGTAGCCATAAATTCAATGAAAAACTAGAAGCACCTCTTCTGCAATCTATTAATTACATTATTTCTAATCTAGTCACAATTAGAAATATGCCATATAAAGGATTTGATCTGAAATATGTTACAGTGTGAGATAACAAACCCCAAACCCGGCCCTGTGCTGACTATTCACGTCGCTCACTCAACCTAAGTCTCATTTTCAAAAAAAAAAATAATAATAATTCATGAAAAACAGCTTCTGCAATCCATCCGGATTGAAATCAACTAAAATTAATGCGCCTGAGCAGAATATTCATTTTTGCCAAGCTAGTACTCGGAAAGTGAGCTAAAAATGCTTCTAAACTCTCAAATAAACTCGCTGGCTAACCGATAAAAATCGGGATTTTGTGGAGAAAACTTGAAATATTCAAGTTAACAGTTTTTTACTTTGATACCGCAACTATTCACTTCCTAATGAAAGTAATTTACTCAATTTTATGACAGTACTGAGAATAAATTAATAAAATAAAATCACAGCAAACCTGCCGAGTCGGAAGTCTAAAACTCAATAGCTGTTATTAATTATTGCTTGGTGCAAGGACATAAATAAAATTGCCAAGTTTTCAAAGCAAAAGCATCCATTGCATAGGTATTATTCACCCACACGCATATACAAGCTTTTCCAAGAACCAAAATTTGCTCTCTCAAATGTCTGGGTAAAAGAAACTCACATTCAAATCGCAAGTGTTGAACAAAGTTCATTCAAATGCGGTTAAATCACAGTCAAATAACTAATTAATGAAGAAATTCTAGAAATATAAATGTCTAATTAAAATTGTATGAAGAATTTCAAAGCTTGCGGTTAAATTTCAAGTATATAGTATTTGCTCTCTTCTTGTGCATATTTTTGATTTCAAAGTAATAACAAAATATTTCGTTTCAGAAATACTTGCAGTTAACGAAAAGTATAGAGAAAAGTCATTCAAGTGGCGTTATTTTAATCATACAGGGACAATCAGTAGGGCTATATTTGTTTACGGATTCGTTAGATTTTGTCAGTATCTTCAGTAAAGTTTGACATTTCATCATGTCACGTTCACTTTGGATTGGAAATTGTCCAAGGTTTTTAAGCAAATTCACGTACTCCGAAAAATTCTCATTCATCGAAAAATCATGCTTTCAGATGAGCTGAGTGGATTCGCCAACAAACGAAATTGTCAACACTGGCTCAATGCAAAAGAGTGGAATGGTTCAGGCAACGCAATTGTATCCCCAAACACAAACCTTAACAAATTGCCAGCCTCATTCGCAATTCCAATCTCGGCGCATAATTTCCAAAACGTCGCCGTGAATATTAAACTTGTTAGACGCTAGCATACAATATCGGCTGACCTTCTAGTCTATAAAGTTGCTCAAATATATGAGGATTAATTTCCAAACTATTTCCTGGATATACTAGGATAGTAAACAGAGGACGTAGAATAATTTTCGGGATCAGCCAAAGTTCTAGTTCGACAAGATGGTGGTCGATTCGTTTCAATTTTATAATTTCGAAATCCGGCACCTACTTTTGAACCTTTTAAATAGTACAAAAAGGATTTAGTAAGCCCGATGCATGTCTACCTATTTCATTTACACAGATTTTGCAGTCTTATTCTGCTATAAAAAATCCACCAATTCATATTATCTTCTCATAGGCTGGATTAAAACTGTCACTGACCGCAAAATAATGCTCTCTAAAAATTGATTCAGCAACAAAGGCTTCCTGACTACCTAAATTCCTTAAAATAATTCATTAGGCTGAGGGGATAGTTGAACAGTTAGTCAGCGTAACCAACTGCATTTGCAGCAGAGAATTCAATTTCCTATTCCATTTGAACTTATTTATGAGCAATTGATTCTAGTCAGCACTTTCCTGCAAATATTATATGTGCAGCCGCATATACAAATTACCAGCTGCAAGGTAAGCCCCTGCAGGTAGCCACACCTGCTACCAGGCATATGCAAATGCGAATAAGTTAATCTGGCTTCTTCAAAATCCTCTCACTTCGAGACGCAGCACTCCTACAACTGTAATAAGTTTAACATAAATATTTAATACCTACATATAATTGTTGTTGTTGCTTGCGCAAATATTGGCACAGAAATGTCACACATTGTCCTCAAGTATGTTCGTCACATTTGACCATTGTAAAATAAGGTGAATTGTTAAATTCTCTTGGCATTGTTTGCATTGACTAGATTGTGTTTATGCACCACGGCTTATTCACACTCACGTGCACACTTACATATCTACATACATATATTTGTGTCGTATTGCTAATTAGTATGATTTCAATATTTGCCATATCATTTTAATATATATATACTACTTGTATATACGCATAAATGTAAATATCTACATGTGTCTATTGATAACAGCATGACAATATGTGTATGTGTGTGTGTGTGTGTGCAGTCAATCGATTGTTTCTCATTAAAACAATATTTACTTAGACTTAAATAAATTATAAACTATAAATTCAAGTGATAGATATGTAATTAATTATATTGCTGTACAACGGTGCAGCATATAAAAGGCGTGTGGAATTATGTTAGCTAAGCATGGCCTTTGTTACCCAATGTAAAGTGATTGATTTAAGTTATTACAATGAAAGTTCAAAGAGCTTTGGTTATGCTTTCATGCGCTAAAAAATCAGAAGATTTCTGGTAAACGGCAGAATGTAATGAATTTTACTTGCATATGTTTTATAAAATATAACAGCGGGTAAAGGGCACGAATAACAACGCACAAAATGCCAACTTTTATAATGTTTCATTAAAATAATATAGGAATTACCCAAACTTACCTTTGTAGGAAATGGAAAGCTCGAATCGACTGAACAGTTTAAAAGCTAATAGCGGTTGAGGTTTGATTATTTCACGACCAAATTGTGTTTTCCTCTGAAATTTTAAAACTCAAAACAAAAAATTTTTAATTGTAAAGCTCGTAATCTTGTAGAAAAAATACTGCTCTATAAATTTTCCAAGCATAATTTTTCGATTAAGATAAGCATTTACGAAATATTTACGATCGTGTCCTCAAATATTAATCAATGTCGTTTGTACAATGTGAATAAGAAGTACCCGGAAATTGTAAAAAAAACCCAAAATATTTAATTATTCACCAATCATTAATTTGACGTATTCCCCACCAGAGGTAATACACTTATTTCAAAGATTTTCCAACCCTCGAAACACTTTTCATAAGAACTTTTTAGGATGGCCTTCACCTCCGTCAGCGAATTTTGTTGTATCTCTTTGATTGACTGAAAACCGGTTCCACTGAGCGGCAATTTTAGTTTGGGTAACAAGAAAAAATCAAACAGAATCAAATCTAATGAATACGGTAGTTGATCAATTCATTGGTTTATAGCTTTAAATTCAGTGGCTCAATGTGATGGTGCATTATCATCGTAAAAAATCCATGAACTGTTCTTCCACAATTCTGGCCGTTTTCGACGGATGTTCTAACGCAAGCGCCTTAATATGACCAAATAGAACTCTTTATTGATCGTCTGTCTCTCTCAAACAAATTCATGATGCACAAAACCACGAATATCGAAAAAAAATTTAGCATCTACTTGACTTTTGAGCAGCTTTGGCGTGGCCTCATCGGCAGTTATAATGTTCTCCGTAAATGTGGGATCGGCAATCGGACGAGCAAGCATGACCAAAGAGATCTGTTTACGGTAATTTTTTGAAAAAAAAAATTCTGTTTATCGTGACGAATCGAATCAGAACGCGTTTCATACCAAAAATACGAGTATGCACCAAAGTCATTCGAACGGACTCACGAAAGATATCGAGCTCTCTTGACATCTCTCTAACACTTTCCTGGTGATTTTCAAGCATCATACTTTTTAATATTTTCTCCAGTTGAAGAGATGGAAAGTTCTTTAGAACGATGCATGTCTTCAGCGATCTATCGACCGTCTTTGGAAGCTTAGTATCAGTATCAGTAAGCTTGTGGTTTTGATAAAACTGAATCACCATAAGCCTTTTCAAACTCTTTTAGGTCGAAAGTTTTTTATGTGAGTTCAATATCCTTCCTCAGTAACGATGATGTTTATCCTTACTTCTTAAATCGTTATTATTTCCATTAGTTTCATTAATTTGTTACTGAAATTACCTGAATGGCTTTGTGTAAAGCTCTTCAAAGCTCCTCCAACTTTGACTCACTGCCCTTTGAATACAATGCATACCGTTGTAAGTGTTAACATTTCCTTCCCAGTAATTATTAATCACAAAACAATTACTTTTTACTTTCTAATAAAAAAATCTTCTTTATTTTGTAATAAACGCCTTTCTGGAGAACAGCCTACTTCAGACATAAACATGGCTTGCTAAATTTCTACTCAATGATTTTTGCATATAAAAGGACGGAAATGTAACAAAAAAAATCACGTAACCAAAGAGTGCACCGTTGCAGCCACGCTGCCAAGTATTTCATGATTTTAGCGTCGAACACATGTGAAGTGCGCTCAAGAGCTCCTTCACGCCCACTTATTTATGCATATGCAAAGCTTAAAGGCATAGAAAAATTTAATGCGAGCTTAGATATGCAAAATAGTCTTCTAGTTTCATATATATTTTTACATTTCACTGCCAAATTCGCCTAAGAATTTAATACTTCAAACGACAATTTACAGTACTCCTCACCTCATATAGAGAAATCAAGGAGGATTAAATCTGAAAATTTGTAGGCGCTCCGTTCCTCGAAGGCAAAAATATGAAATATGCTTCAGAAAATATCAATACCTTTTACCATTTACCAGATTTAGTACCAATCAACCGTGTTACTATTGCATCGTTTTCCAAACCTAAAGGTCAATATTTTAGAAAGACTGACTGAGTCGAAGACTAAATCTATTACAGTATACATCGTCTGCCAGAGTCGATTTATAGACAATTTTGAAACTATATAATGAAAGCCGAACAACTGTTATTGCTTTTCTCCTCTAGAAAATTCTACCGTCTAAAACGAGTAAAACGCAGCAGCTTCTGCTGAAGATATCCGCCTTTAAACTAGTTACTATTTCTTGCAAACTTAACATTATCAGTTTTAGTTCCACAGAAAATCTCTGCGATTTTTGGGAAGTTTTCGTAAAATTCGTTCAATGGTGTGTTTGCGCAGTTTTACTTCGTTACTTCATTTTCCTTTCGTTGTGTAATAACATAATTTCCATACGCTCTTCTCTGTAACAAATTTGTGGTTTCTTTGAGGTCTTAATTTTTATTTAGTTTGTTATTATTGTTTTTTTTTATTATTTCTTTTGTACCACCAATTGTTCTTTTTTGCTATTTGTTACTCGCATTATTGCTGCATTGTTGTACAGTTCATTTACTCAACCGGCTTTTCATGCAGAAAATTATACAACATAAAACGAGTGATTATCCTGTCGTGGCTTTTTATTGTACCACGCGCGCGCAATCGTATAAACATGCACACTCGTACATAGCCGTGGCACAGCATATAAGCATGGCATGCCAAACTTGAGGCAAGCAAAGCTACCCACAATTGCAGGGTCTAACAGTGCACAAAATGCATTAACAACCGACCCACAGAGAGGGGTGTGGGGCAAGGATGCAGTCGGCAATTGCCGAAAGAAAGGAGCGTTGCAACATAAATACTACACTCATAACAATTTCACCCCAACTGCACTTTAGCCAACAGCATTGCTGCTTTTTCGGCATTTAAATAACCAGAAGTAACCGCACAATGGCACTCCTCGGCAAATAACAAGCTTTTGTTGCCGACGCGACGTAAGCGGCAAAAGCGTGGCAGTAATGAGAGAGTAGCAAATGGTCATAACAACGCCTGCTTCCTGTCTTCCACCACCTACCTTTTTGATAGAAACATAAAGCTACAAACATAATGTTGGTGGAAGTATAAGGGACGGAAAGTGTGGAGCAGATTGCCACCTCAAGACCACAAAGACAGTAACGAGCATAAAAATGCAAATACAATAAAAGAACATTGGCTACAATAACCATGAAGGTGCAACGCCAAATAAAGGCGCAAAGAGGCGAAAACGGAATTAAGCCCCAGCAGCTGCAATATTTCAACTGTGGTGAGAACAGACAGCAGTCCGACTGATCGCCACCGGAAGTGCTGGCGTCGTTAGGTGAGTCTTAATTTGTACGAACATATAAAAATACATACCTATATGTGCAAATTGTGGGGCGAAAGGCTTAAAATTCAGACTACTCAATTTAAATGAGTCGTAACGTTTGTCTTATTGATAAAGCATTGATGGTGTAAGCTTGAAGAAGGGCAATAAACGGATTATACATATCGATTCTTCATTAAGACTGCTGGTTGGAAAACTAATGCAATTTGAACTCGGTTTGGTGTTTAACATTAAACACTGACTGTGTAAACTGACGTTGAGCAATACCAAAAGCTCCATCAGAATCGGAAAGGACCTCTCCGAACCGTTCAATACCAGAGGAAGCTTCAGACAATTGGAAAAAATAATTCGAGCTACCATCAATGGCCTCAATAACGGCCTCGTTAATGCTGCTTTCACCAGAATGAATAATGAAGCGAAGCAAATAAATGCTCTAGTAGTAAACGAGAGCAAGACGAAATATCTCCTGTCATCAAACAAACAGTCGTCGCACTCGCGACTAGGCTCCCACGTCACTGTTGACAGTTATACCATCGGCACCGTAGATAATTTCGTCTATCTTGGAACCAGCACTAACAGCAATAACAATATCAGCCTCGAAATGTAACGCAGAATAACTCCTGCTAACAAGTGCTACTTCAAACTGAGTAGGCAATTGAGAAGTAAAGTCCTCTCTCGACGTCCAAAAAATAAACTCTATAAGTCACTCATTATTCCCGTTCGGCATGGACGATGACAAACATTGATGAGTCGACATTAGGAGTTTTCGAGAGAAAGGTTCTGAGAAAGATTTATGGGCCTCTACGCGTTGGCCACAGCAAATATCGCATTCGATGGAACGAAGAGCTTAATGAGATATACGACGAGATTGACTAGTTCAGCGAATTAGAAGGCAACGACTACGCCCTGCCGCTCATATTATAATATTTAAAATAATAGGTAACAAATACAATTTATCAATTTATATATTACTATAAATATATGGACAACCAAAAGCTCAAAACAAAATGGTTCTAACCTAAATTTGTACACGAAAAAAGGAAGCATTAGAATTTTGCAGATTATTTTTTTTCGATTTTCCATTCGTACATACTCATACTCTATGGTTCAACTTTTGAGCAGCTATTTTGGTTGGTAGCAAATGATTTTAATTCAAACTGATATACTAAGCCCTGGACACCAAACATACATATAAGAACCGAATACCGCGAACAAAATGAAGAAGAAGAACTTTGAAAAAATATACAAGAGATGTTGGGTGGTATAAAAAAGTTGCATTGCCAAAGAAACGGGACGCACGGGCTGGGTATCGGTAGCATGAAAAGGCGCTGCGAAAGCGAATGTGAAGAGATTAGTGTATGACAAGTTGAGCTGGCATTTTATTTCTTTATCCTCTTTAACTATTATGAATAGCGTATGCATTAGGCGAAGCGGAAGTAGTGCCACGGACCAGTGTGGTTGCACACCATCCACTTAAACATACATATATAGTATGTGTATGGGTGAGTGTGTGTTTGGTATATTTTGCAACAGTTGTGCTGCAAACACATTTGTATAACTTTATGTCCAAAGGAGATTTGTTGCGCGCGACTAAACTTCCTCTATGCTTGGCCCCCATACAAATGGCACAAATGGAAAAATTCGACAGCGAATTCCTGGTAAGCAAAGTACAAAACGTATAAAAGCAAGTAGTTAGCTACTTTTGTTGTAGTAAAACGAACTTAAGTATATGTAGTATGTGTGTGCACGTCCAGCCGTACGTATATATAGATATTTTGCGCTAATGTGAATTTATTAAAAAGCGCTTCGGATTACGTGTTGTCAGAATTTGCTAAGCTCGACAGCTATTATATGAAATATGATTATTAATTGGCTTGTTTGCGAGTATACATCCAGCTATTAGATGCTTATTTGAAGTAATAAATATAATGGAAATGACAGATTTTAATGCATTTGCTCATGTTACGTATACGCCACGTGCGACGGCAGCATTTTCAGGCATTACAAGTTGACATTAAATGTGGTAACTGTAGTTATGCCGTTATTTCGCTAAAGTATTGCATAAACAATTAAGATTAGAGTTTATTGAAGTTTTATGCGCCTAATGGTAGTCTACGTAATCAAACGTATGAAAATACTAAATGATCTAGTCGAATCTGGACTTTATTTTTTTTTTTTCATTAAGCTTGAGGGGGATTAGTTATACACATAGGAGGAAAATGTGGATGAAAAGATTTATTAAGCAGACTTAATAAGAAAAGGAAATTAAGCTCTTCTTGATTAACTCTTTTAGGAGTTATTTGGATAGAGTAAAGAATCGACTAGCAATCCCCGTACCATAAACGAGCTCAGAGCAAATATTCGTTACGAAAGGCGCATTTTATTTTTTTTTTTTTTTTTGTTTTGGATGTGTGTATCTATACATATGCGAAATAGCAGTTTTTGAGATATCAACCATTAATTATCCACCCGTCCTTTTCGCACCAAGAAGCTGCTCATTTGACAAAACGGCCAATATCGAAACACTATAGCATATATATAGCTGTCATATAAATTGAACGAATGGAATCAAGTGCTTGTGTGGAAAACTAGTTCACGAAATATCTTCGGGAAATTTGGGATGGATTATTGCTTAAAGCATAAAATCACCATAGCATATAGGCATACAAATTGACCAATCATATTTTTTGTAAGAAATATTTGTATTAGTGAAGGACTTCCGACACCGAAAGGCACACCCTGTTCAAAACCTTATCTCACCTACTGCAATTAAATCATAACATCGATGGAAATGTCGTGTGAGTTTCAAACTCGTTTAATTTGCAACCAATTAGTTGAACCAACTATTTTGAGCATGCTTTCAAACTAACTGTATCCAATAAGCTATTAACCCAATAAATGGCAGTGCTGATTTTTACTACATTTTCCATTTAGCCAATTAAAAAGGACGCCTGTCAATCACACATTTTGGAATGCAACTGCCAAAATCGTACTGAATGCACAAAAGTTTCGAATTCATTTCAAAACCGCTTTTAAACAGCACTTAGCACCGCTGATAGTGAACTATTTGCCAGAAATAAAGTGACACCAACATGCAGATGTCAAAAAACCAATGCCGACATCCCAACACACACACACAACAAACAGTGTGAATGCTGAATGGAAGTTGGAAATGAGGGGGGCGTGAAATGAAAAGGAAAGAGTAAAGGCTATGAAAGCGGATGTGTAAATGACAGCATTGAACAATCGAACAATTGAGCGATTGTAAATGCGAGCACACATATGCGCACACACACCTACATGCGTGTGTATGCTTTATTGTGTGTTGCAGCAATTTTCCGCTTTTCAAGCACACACACACACACACTCCCACGACAGGCGCATTATACGCCAAAACAAAAGGAAACGCAGCAATAAACAAAAAATCCCAAACAATAACATAACAGAAACTGTGCGAAATAAAAAATCAGCAACAGCAACAGCAACAACAAAAACAATGACAACCGGCAACAAAACAATCACAATCCATCAAATAAACAACAAATCCGCGTCGATGGCGCTCAAACAAACAGCATGAATTATCACCGCCCAAGTGGCGATGCAGGGGTACGGATTTGCATGCGCAACCAGAGGTTTCAATTGCCGCTAGCATGATTGGTAGCATATCAAGCTAATATCTAAAGCGTTACAGCCGACATGGTGTAGCATTGTTGTCGAAGTAGTGGCAAAAGGCAGACAAGCAGTCGCATTGACAGACAGATTTATCGAGCCGTTGTTTGATTGAACGCCATGTGAGTGGTGTGATGGTTATATACACACGTTGTATCATTGCCAGCGATACGCTTAAGAGCGTGTGAAAATTGAAATAAAACAGTGAAAGCACTAAGCTATGCAAATACGCAAATAAACACACGCCAACAAAGCCGCATTAGTCGCTCTGCCATGAAGCGCGCAGTAATAAAAACCATCGTAGGAGTAGGGAAACTAACTGAGGTGCGCCGCGCCGCGCCACAACAGGCAAAATGCAAAACCAAAAGCGAAAAAATAAGAATGTATATCACAAAAACAAACAAACGCGTAAAATAGGAATTGTATTGCGTGGCGGATTAGATATAAGACTCAGCCAGCTAGTAATACTGAAAACTGCCGGCACACAGAGAAAATAAAAGCGCGAAAAATGCAAAAACAAGTGGAAAAGAAGCGCGCGCTCGCACAAATCACTTTTTATGTGCCAGCTTTGCGCGTAGTGGCAGCTGGGCAGACGGAAAAAAAGGGTTTTACTAGCCGCGTTAAAAGTTGTTCTAAGCGCGCGCATATTTGTAAGCATCTTTACTAGCTAACGGCAATGTTATGGTTATCATGCTACACCAAACTCTACGCGATAATCCGATGTGGTAATTTACAAGGATATGCGCGATTGGCCGATTGTGAATGGTTTGTAGGAAAGCGCAATAGTGCTGAGAAAATGTGCCTTAAATTAAATCAAACTTGAACGCATACTTGAAGAAGCTTACTAAGAGGTGCCTTAGAACCTATTATTTAGATTAGAGTGGGTTTTGTTACCCACCTCAATGTACATATGTTATATGGAAAGCAATTAACCCTGGGATAGTACTATTCGACTTTCTACAAGAGCAACCTGTGATATTTAGAAATAGAAGAACTAATTGTGTCTACTGAAGAAATTATATATAAGTAGTTCTGAAGTAGTTTGATTGGCTCATTTCTCATTCGTCACACTTCGAACATCCCCGAAGGATTGGGACTTCGTGGAGCACCAAATATTACATACAAATTGTAAGAATATAAAGAGCGTAAAATCTATAGAGATGTCTATAAAAATAAGCTTGGCGCTGATTCCAATTCTGATACAAATTTTCCTGCATTAAAATGAATATCATAAATACTTTATTGTTTTATTTTTTATAATATGAATATTCGATAAATAGGGTTCCAGAGAAAATTATGAACCGATGTCATCCATATTTGATATCATATCTCCATACGCCACATAATTACAGTGTGATAAACACCAATTTGCCTTTCTTTCTTGTCAAAAGAATCCTATATAAATATGAAATAGTTTTTGAAAAATGTTTTTTCATAAAAAAACAGTAGCTCTTCAAATAGAACATTGTTATGGAATTTGAAGTATTGTCGAATAAGCCCGTAGATTGCAATGACTAATATGCGATTACCAATTATATCTTGGCAATAAAAATTTCATGAAATTATTATACGCTTGAGCCAAGCGCTCCAACATTTCCTACAGGGCTACACAAAGCGACGTTAGTGAAGATCCACGAGTGTGCAGCATGGCATTGTATGGGGTTAAGGCAAGCATAAGCTTCAAAAGATATGTATATAAAAATATATATATAGCATTTACTTATAGTATATATTTGTATATATAAACCCATGCGAGTGTAGCTTGTAGGATTACTTACGCGATATTCCAGAAGTGCTCCCTGCCGTGTTTGTTTTTTATTGAGCAACGAAGTGTTTTGCGCGCAGATTTTCCATGGCTCTGAGCTCCAATCAACCTAAGATGCTTGAAATACAAACATATTGACGCATATAGTACTTGCAAATTTCGTATCACTCTCAACCGCGTAGCGCTTAACTTAAGTAAAGCAACAGTTGTGTCATGGACACTGATATTTGTGTTGGATATAAGTAAAGTAAATAAAAATGGGAAAGTTTGAGAAATATATTTAAAAAATATTCAAACTTTGAATAAATCATTTAAATCACTTAAATTCTGGGACTCAAGAAGTGCTATTTTATTAACCCTAACGGATTTTTTTGAATTTCAGACTGGACCTAAGATCAGTTTTCACTGACTGACTTCCACTCCATACATAGAACCACAGGTCCTTTGTAAAGCCAGATGGGGGTTTATTAATAACGCGATCTAATTCGATAGTGCAATTTACGAATTTTAATAGATAATTTGTATATAATTTCGATACCTTGTTCCAGTCCCTGGAACTGTGAAGCTCCTAGATTGATAGTAGATCAGTTCTTTAGCAAGAAGCTAGAATTATTCAAAAATATCGAAAATGGGGACGAATTATTAATCAGTTCTCTCTCTCTCTCACACACACACCTTTTCACTATTTGAACAAATTTATTGCAAATCATTTGAGTACAAAAAGGATATATATTTATATAGTGTATATTTGAGTTCATTAAAAGTCGCTCAAAAGTATACGCCCCATATTTGCTATTAATTTATACGCCAAGTTTCCGATACGCCTTCCTCCAAACGCCTTCAGCCAAACCGTCCACAAACATTATTAAAACTTTAATAATTTGGCGGCTCTCGCGAAACTCCGACGCACATATATGCAAGCAAACTCAGAAATAATAATGAATATTTGCCTTCACACATTATATTTCGCGTTTAATTATTTTGAAATATATATCACTACCGTTATGCACACATCGTTATCATTGTTTTAATTAAATATAAATTATGCTGATTGCAGTGCAGTGAGCCGAAAGAACGACCGTTATTTCACACATTGATTACAAATATTATTAATATATTTTTATTTTATCCTTGAACGAATGAAAGTCTAAACGGAGGGTTGTGACAAAAAGGACTTTGATATAAACTCCCTTATTTTAGATCGGGGGTTTTAGAGATCTAGAATATGTAATATTTTAATCACTCCGAATTTTTGGATAATATCTTTTAATTACATATGTTACAAAATTAGTTGAGAACAATGATCACTTTGATTAAATTGTTTGCAGCCTAACTGAGCTAAATAAGAGATAAGTACTGTAAAACAAGTAGAGAAGTAGAATCAATTAATATATTTCATTACCTAATCCTCGGATGCGGATATTTCCTCATCATCCTCCTCCATACAACCGTGAAAACTTGCGTTCGACGATATTTTTAGCCTTACCTTATAAATGCCTATTGGCCATTCTTCAGTAAGAATGCCACGATTTTGGCAAAATTAACTGTGCTAAGGACAAAGGATAATAGTAACAAAACACCATGGATAATACTCAGTTTACTCTTATATGATAGGCACCCAACAACGACCTATCTAGCTCTGCACCTGGAAAAGGCGAGCGCGTGAATTTTACGGAGGCAAATTTGCGAGACCGAGTTGCTACACTGCCCATTCCCACCCTTTCCGCATTTTTCCGACTGTGCCAGGAAGACAAATTCGCGTCGACGTTGTTCTGAGAGCACTCGTCAGCAGCTCGGTAGAAAGGAACTGTGGGACGGCATTTCAAGCTCCTTAGCGAAATCATTGTTTTTCGGAAAAGCATGGTGTTCGCAGGTTAAAGAAAGCGGAAAGCCTACCAATGTTGTGGGCGACCACAAGAGGAGCGTGGATAGATACCGAGAGTTGAAGAGCAGAGAGACGAAAAGGACCGAAATGCGATAGTATGGAGAGCTTGACAAGCTGGCCGACAGGGATGATGCCCGAAAATTATACGAAAAGATTAACGGCATGGGCCGATGGATTGCCGGCCAAGCTTTTTAAATACGACATCAGAAAGAACTCACAAAGTACATGCATCGTCATCTTTACGAGTTATGGTGGAAATATTGCATGCCCAACGATTGGAACCTAATAGTGTTCTGCTTATTGCATAAAAAGGGGAATCCACAGTCTGCGCGATTTACTGTGGGATAAGCATCCTTAGTATCGCATGTAAGGTCTTATCGAGCAAATGTCGCAGTTGATGAATTGATGAGCCGAACGAGATATACGGCGGCATTGATATAATTCTGGGAATCAAGAGCCAGCGGCTGCACCGGCTAGGTCATATTGGCCGGATGAAAGAAAACACTCCAGATTTGAAAGTTTTGGAATCAATACTTACCAGTGGAAGCAGAGGAAAAGCAAGATCTCTACTCTGTGGAGGTGGAGAACGCCCTAACTGCACTTGGTACCTCAGATTGGAGCAAAATAGCGAAAAACTTAACCACAGGCGCGTTGTTATTAACTCGGCTATAATTGCGTAAGCGATGCCTACGCCAGTAAAGTAGAAGGAGAAGGAGAAGAGGAAGAGGAAACAGTTCAGTAGATCTTCCGCGTTCAACGCCTTCTTAACGAGATAGAGGCAAATTACTGCCGAAATTTTCGAAAGTTAAGCAACTAGGGCTGTCTAAAGCCTAGTTCAGCTTTAGAAATAAAGCGAATGTTCAATTTATTGCTTTCTTCGATGCTTGCGAAGAGAACTTATGCTGTATTTTGAACAAGCGCCTTGTCTTCCTTTTCTTTATATTAGCGCTCAGCCGGCTATGACGCGTAACTTAAGTGGTAAAATCACTTTTACTAAGCCATTTATTTAATAAAAAAAATGTTGAATATATTTTTGTATCAACATTAAATTGGTTTTCACAATGCAAAATGCATTTTCGAACGCTTCAATTGGCTGGTAATTATTTATTATAAATTTATTGTGCCTTTATGCAAAAAACCAACGAGCAAATTCATTTTAAATGTGTAAATGTATGTGTCAATTGAGTTTTTCGTGCACAATTGCTACGTGTAATATATTTTAATTTGACAATTGCCGCAACATAGCGATAAGCACAAATACTAACTGACTAACGAACGTACGAGCAGCAAGCAAAAAAGAAATTAAATAATGTTCGGCGCCACAGAGCGGCAAAAGGCACCAGGGAGTAAAACCATGAACGCGCCACACCGGAATTAATCGTCGCCGACAAATCAGGCAAAAAATTAACCCTAATACCGCCGAGCCGCGTTGGGCAATGTGCAATGTACAATGCACTAATAATCAATTCTGACCACTCCTAATCAGCGCTGAAACGCCACAAATGGACAATTTTCGAATTTAATGGTTTTTGCGAAATCTCCTTTGCCGTTGTTGTTGTTGTTGTGTTTGCTGGGGGTTTGTTTGTGTTCAAATGCAAATTTTCGCAAATTTGTTGAAAATATTGCCGCCGCTTGCCCACAAATGCGCGAAATTTTAGATACAAATCTGCACGCACACACGAACGCACACAGCAACACGCATGAACACTCGCACATGCGGCTTGTGTAATTATTTTAATGAGCACATTTTATGTAGATTTTAAATAAATTTAATAAACAATTAAATTATTTGCACTGAAATGCAAATGCAAACATGCAATGAAATAATTTGCACTGTTCAAATAGATGATACTCGACATTCGTATTTCTGTGGTGCGAATGCGCACGCACACGCACTGGCACACACACACTTTGCTACCTGCGTGGCTTTGAACGTGTTCGCACGCTCTGACACATGTAAATAAACAAATATTCACGTGCATTTGCATTTTGGTTATTGCAAATTAGGCATCGAATTGTCCGTTATCAGGCGCCGGAACACTCACCGTTGGGCGGTAGTTAAATGTGTGGCAAAATTGCGATACTCAACTAAATTTATTAATTTATTTAATATCGGAAATAAAAGCAAGCAATAAGTAAGGTACCATGCATGTTCGGGCGAAAAATCCTTCATGCTCTAAATAAATCTTTTGGTGATATTGAAATAAAAGTTATTCTGCAACGGCTATTACTTGGATCTCTTATTAAATAGTCTTCTAAAAATCTGTTTCTCTTAGTTGATCCTCTGAGTCAAACTTTGCAATACCTTTGTTAAGGAAAAACCGCCGAACACGTTTTGACTTTGGCGCTCTTGAATTATTGAGTAGTCGAAAAAGTATTTTCGTATTTTGTGGTTGAAATCGTATATCTCCAGTGCTACCAATCGCATTGTGCCGTATCATATAGTGTTGAAAATGTGAAATTTTAAGCTTCATTAAATATTTAAATTCCGGCTGTTCAAAAATGTGTGAATATAATGAAACAAATCTCTATATTTTGAAAATTTTGTATAAAAAAGGGAAGACTGCCACGCAAGCCACCAATGAATTTTGGGAACTTTATTAAGACGATGCTGTATCCATTCGTATAACACAATAATCGCTCGTTTCCGTTCTGGAAATTTTAATGTGAAAGATGCACCTCGCTCTGATCGACTTATCATTGGAAAAGTCGATGAAATTATGGAAAAGATTGACCAGCGTAGTCACATAAACAGCCATGATATAGCTAAGAAACTTAATATTCATCATCAAACGGTTTTGAACCATTTAAATAGAGCTGACTACAAAAAGAAGCTCGATGTTTGTGTACCACCTGAATTGTCTGTAAAAAATTTAATGAATGGAATTAACATCTGCGATTCTTTGCTGAAAYGAAATGAAATCGAAACATTTCTGAAGCGAATGGTAACAGGAGACGAAGAGTGGATTAAATATAACAATAATGTGCGAAAAAGATCATGGTCCAAGTGTGGTGAAGCTCAAGAAATAGTCGCAAAGTCAGGATTGACGCCTCCAAAGGTTATGCTGAGTGCTTGTTGAGATTGAAAAGGAGTCATCCACTATGAGCTGCTCCAGCCTGGTCGAACGATTGATTCAGAACTGATCAACAGAAACGGCTTCGTATACCATCAAGACAAGCTAGATCACACACATCTTTGTTGACTCGGCAAAAACTGGGAGAGCTTGGCTTGACCCAAATTGTATATATTTTTTGACTACTCAATATTAATTGACAAAGAATACACCAAGTATTATTAAATTTTATATGCTTCTTGTAAATTTATGCCTCAACGCCCAAAAACCATTTGAAAAAAAACACGATAAGTAATGAAACTATTTAATATAGCGCAAACTATTTTTGGACGTGGAACTTATTCTACATAATTATGTTATTATTGCTGTTTTAACGGCAAAAATAATAGAGTATTAGTTTTAATTTTGAGGAATATTGCAGAGTTGTCAGTGCTTGGCCATGAACATTCTGGTGACGTTGAACCAACCGTCGTCAGAGTAGGCTTACGCTAAATGACGCTATAGTATATTGTGTTTCAACGAAAAAAGAATATTCTGGTTTTAAGATTGGTATGCAAATGCAATTTTCATTATTTTCGTTCATTTAGGTTATCCTGCGAAAAAGTAAATTTTTTCTAATACACAATCAGTATAATTAACCTAGTTCTATATGTAGTAGAAATCAAAGTTACGTGGAAATGTTTCCATGTAATTTTATGTTAACGTACAGCAGCTACAAATATTTAAACGAGCAGTGAACTAATCTAGGATCACAAAATTCTAAACAAGTTTTATTGCATCAAACTCTTCAAATTAATCAATAAAATATACTTATATAACAAAACCCATACAAAGTTACTTGCCTTTTCATCCAACACTACACGGTGTATGAGCAACATTTTGGCAGCACTAATTTCTCCACTCCTTAACAATCTGATATTGTTCCAATCAATCGGATAAGCTGCACAAATGAAAAAAATATATACATATGTATCAATCTTCTCAACAATAAAGACAGCAACAATGAGGAACGAGGAGTATAGCTCGTTGCCTAATCGAATCAACTAAATTACAGCTGAGCACTTTGTGTGTCACAGCTGTTGATTGTTACACAAGCGCTGCCGTTGGCAACCAAGTATAGTGATGCAATGGCTTATACGAAAATCTCTCATTTTTAATAAAATATAAAATTTTATATTACTTTTGTCCTTGCCGCGATTTTCGTGTGAGTTATCCTTCTTTGCTTTCGATTTCTTCTTTTTTTCTTTTTCTGTGCTTGAATTAATAATCACATTCTATTTTGCGTCAATAAACGCTTCCAAGCACGTCAGTGAGGCGTATAATTTGTGCTCAATATGTTGCGTTTGCAGCGCTTCAATATGGTGGACCTGACTTGACCATTGACAATGGTCCAGTTGCCAGTTAACAGCATAACATCAACAACAGCAACAACAACAATGGCGCAAATACCCAAGCTTGATGCTTTTAGCAGCATTAAAGCCTTCAATAGCAGCAGCGACAGTAGCGACAGCAGCTGCATGCACTTATTGCCATGTGAGTGCGTCCTCCTTCAGTTTAGTTGAAGAGCAACTTTCCGCAATATAACTTAATATCAGTTTTCTACTGTGCCTTTATTCCGCTCGTTTGCTATCTGTTGTGCTGCGGGCAATCACATCACTACTCCTTCCCTCACACAGGGTTAACTTAGTAAATGTGGCATTACTATTGTCTGGCATGTGCGAATGTGGCATGCCCCATTAGCTGAGGTAACAAATAAAATCGTAGAAATCTGTCATCTGATCATTTACACTAACCCAAAATAGACGCATGTGTATATGTGTGTTTGTTAAATCGAAAAAGCGCTTATTTTTTCTCAATAAATTCAAGAGGAAAGTCGCTAATAACGTGTAGATATTCTTTCCACCTCTCACTTTTACAACAAGCACAATATTGTCGTATTCTAGTTTTTTCATAAATAATTGCATAGCAATTTATGGCTGTTTCAGCATTCGAGAGAAGTCCGTATACTACACTCCCTTAAATGACTGCTGTCAAAATTTTTACCAAGTCGTGTTCTACATAAGGATCGGGTCGAGTCTAGAGTATTCAACGGGCTGCTCTCATCAGTATCTATTCACCATATTGAACCGGTGGATATAGCCGCAAGGTGTATAGCCGCCCTCAGACTGAGAGTATCTGGGTACTCAGTGACCGCGACACTGAGCACTCTCAAATCCTCGTACATTTTGATTTCATTCCACTTTAGGATTAAACTGCCTAGCCTCAACGATTTTACAGGAAACTGTAAGGCTGATGAGCTTGCTAGGATAAGCACCTCAGTCTCGATAGCTAAAGTATGGGAACGGATAGGAGCTCAGTTGGCTTCCTATGGCTTGCTACTGGATCGTTGAGGATCTACCACCAGCCGTGCAGTCGCAAAGTTCTTCTGTCCTGGGGTAAATCGTAAGAGGTCTAAGAAGCCCTTCGCTCTTCAATGCTTATGTGAGTTATAACTAGACAATGTCTTACCAGAATTCTTGCAGTGAGATTGAACCTGTTATCGGATGCCAACTGCATCAGCTGTTTAGAAAAAGATGAGATAGAAGCATCTCAGCCCTTTCTCTTTGAATGTCCCGCTTTTGTCAGAACAAGGCAAAAACACCTCGGTTCTCATACACTTAGGCATCTAGGTGATATAACAAAAATAGACACAAAACAAAATTTAAGCAAATTTTTGATAGGATAGATCTTCACTGAACTTCACTTTACTGAATTAAAAGTCTAAGTTTTATTCCTCCGGCAAGCTGAAGTACCATCTAACCTAACCTAAGTGGAGAATCCGGAACATCGACTAGCTGGAGAAGGATAAAAGGTCACAGGGTTCTAATAAACTTAATTATTTGGCCGCATCATATGTGTTCTCAAGATTTAGCCACGTAATATTATATCTAAAATTTAAACTCAGTGGACAGAAATTTGAGCAGAATGAGAATGTTATAGCCATTAAGGATGGTATCAAGTATTTTTTTTTTTTTTCAACATCTTGCTTTCTTTTGTAGGCCAAGTACTTATCGGGCCGCTCTCGTCTGTTTAGCAAATCGAACATAGTTTGTTTTTTCAACATTTCAACATTAGAAAGCTTTAAACCTCCCGGTTAATAAAGTATTGTTTACAGTTTTCAATACTCTGCAGACCTCATATTCAAACCAATAAAATAACCGTAGAGCCCTTGTATGAAAGCTCTTCAATTATTTTTCTTTTCCGCGCCGCACCTTTCATTGTCATCGCTTTCGCTACTCCAGCATAATAACCATCGTCTCAAAGTACAATACTCAAGCATATAGTAAATATTTACCACAAACACTTTTGATTCAAGACAAAATACTAACAATACTTAAGCATGCAACTGTCTATGCATCTCATTACATAATACTGAACTTGCCGTAACGAATTTGTAGTTTGCCGTATTTAGCACCTCGTCTGGCGCCCCTCAGGGTAGCGTAGCGACGCACACTGAACCAACAGCGAGTTGCCTTTGTGACTTTAAGTGAATTTTAATTAATGTGACTCCACTAAACGGCTCACGGCGCGACTCACCCGCCATCGCCTGTGTTCAAGTAGTATTGCTGACGAGGCCTGTTGGTTTTGTTGTAGCTATAAAGCTTGGACAGATTACAACGCGCAAAGACCTGACGGTATTAAACTGCACATGGGACAATATGTGCTAAGACGATTTCCTTAAGTTGTTTTCATTTTGAAGGAAGCCGCGACTTCCTGCATTTGCCAACGCCGACTAAGGATGTCGAAGGCAACAATAACAAATTCTTAAAAATAATATAGAATATAATAACAGTACTAAAAACAAAAGCTACACATAATTGCTGCATTGTAATTTATTTCAACTACAACTACACTTAAGTCAAATAGTCAAACACCAGTCGCAGCGTTGGGACAGTGGGTCTGTTTAAAGGTTAAAATTTTTTAAACTGATTATTTTCTAAAAAAAAAAAACAAATACTTGGCTGTCGTTGTGTTAAAAGATGAAGATCAGTAGTAGAACTCGAATAATAGCAAACCATAAAACTTCATTTTAAGGTTAGAAGATCAATGAAGCTATCCCTTTATTGAAAACTGTAGTGCCAAATCTGGCCTGTGCTTGATGTACGAGGTGTGTTCAAAAAGCATTGCGAATTTTGAATTGTCGCGGGTTACGTATATACGAATTTCGAATTTTTTGTGGCGTTATGTTGGTACTCACGTCTCTCACTTATGCCGACAAGCTCGGCCATTTTGAATGTTCATTCAATTGTTGACAGCTGCTTTGCTTGCACGTGTTTTGGATCGTCTTCGATTTTTACCTATTCAAAAAAATGGATCAAAGAACCTGTATCAAATTTTGTGTGAAAAAACGAAATGAAGTGCGCGGATGCATTCCGAATTTTGACTGTGGCATACGGAAAAGCTACCTTGGACCGAAGCAACATTTATCGGTGGTACAAAAAGTTCTCAGGAGGCAGAGAAGATGTGACAAAAATTGGCTTTTGCACCACGATAACGCCCCTGCTCACTCATCGTTGCTTGTGTGCGACGTTTTCGCCAAAAACAACGCACTAATGATGCGGCAGCCACTGTATTCCCCAGATCTGGCCCCCTGTGACTTTTTCTTGTTCCCTAAACTAAAGAGGACCATGAAGGGACGACGTTACGCTTCACTTGACGAGATAAAGACGGCATCGAAGGAGGACCTGAAGAAGATAAAAAAAAAATTATTTTTTGAAGTGCTTCGAAGATTGGAAAAACCTTTGGCACAAGTGCATAATATCTCATGGGGATTACTTTGAAGGGGACAAAATAGATATTTATGAATAAATAAATAATTTTTGAAAAAACACAAAATTCGCGATACTTTTTGAACACACCTCGTTTAATAGACAGATGAATTGAAACATATAATTTTGAATTCCAAACAAACAAGAAAGCCGAACTTCATCAGGGTATTCAATGTACTTCATTAGTACTGAAGTCAAAGTAGGTGATTGTCTAATGTTTGGTCGGATAGAGAAAGCTCATTAGGACACAGATCGCTTCTACAATGTATTGTGATCTAACGAAGACAAGGCGCGATGTGATTTTTATAAGTCCATTGTTTCAGCACCAAATTCTTGTAAAAGTGGTGAATTTTTCTAAAGGTCCGGTCATCTTAGCGGCACTCCCCAAAAGCAGAAAGTTATAGCTGGCGAAATTAAGACAAAGGTTTTTAACTAGTCGAAACACGACAAATGCACACTGTTAACACCTTTCGGAAGAATGTTACACCACACAACGTTATGCAACACTTTCTCACACGTTGGTACAAAAATACTTAGTATGTGTTGGGTGCCATAAATATAATCAAACAGTCGCGCCTTGCACTTAACGACTAAAATATGCCTCGCATACCGTTAATATATTATTTTACTTTTTGTTTTTGTATTTTTTCACCACACAAATCTTTGTAATTATTTAATTCGTTTACGTTTATTGCGTTTATGTGCTTAAAACAAAACGCCGCATATCCGGTTGGCTTTTCCAATTGAATTCGTAAACGCTGGCGAAAAGAACGCACACAAACGGCACGAATTCCAATGAGAGCGCTTAAGCGTGTGTGACGACAATAAATTAAATACTGCGCTGGCCAAGCAAGGGGTAATGAAGTTGGCAGTAAGCAGTAATCGTTAGTAGTTGAATATCATTATTAAAGAGGAGGTTTTTTTTAAAGAATACAACGACGACGTATGCGTGAAAACTTCTTGTAAAGTTGCGTGTTCATTGTGCATGGCATACGTCGGACTTTAATTCTTAATATCATAATAAAAAAGTGAGAAATTTTATCTGCAGCTCGAAGACAGCTAAGAGCTTGAAGAACCATCTATTTGGGTAATGATATCAAAATTCTCAACACACATATATAATTGTCATTTACTCATAATTTTCATTATTGAGGTATTCTGGTCCGGACGCCTAAATTTGAGGCATTTTTCAAACTAAAGTAAAAAAATCACATTTTTGATATCAATTATTATATGATTTCTGTTGAGAAAAACAAAAAACCTTCGAACTGCAGGACTGTATGAGGGCTGCAAAGAAAGAAAACGGTGCTTCGTAGTTGACATGATTCCAAGCCTTTAGTAGTCTGCAACAAATAAATCGAAGAAATTCTTCATTAGTAAAGAAGTCACTATCGGATTGACCTTTGCCAAAGAAAAAATCAAAAAATGGCGTAAACGTGAAAAAAAATTTTTTAATTTTTTAAAAACTATTTAAAATTTTAATTTTCCAAAATCCAAAGCAGGCGCGTTAGAGAGATGTATAACTAAGAATTTTTTCAACTTTCGGAGGAGTTGGTTAAGTAGAACTCGAGATATCTTGTCAACCACCTCAGAAAAGGAGGTTCGAGTAAAACGTGTTTGAAGTTTAAATTAACGTTTACCGGTCCAGTTTCCAAGATAATAGAACAGCTATAAGTACGGAAGGACAAATTTTTGATGTCTAAACTATCGAAGAGAAGGACCTCTCCGAGCTGTTCGATACCAAACGAGGTTTCAGACAAGGCGATTCCTTATCGTGCGACTTTTTCCACCTGCTTCTGGAGAAAATAGTTCGAGCTGCAGAACTTAATAGAGAAGGTACCATCTTCTATAAGAGTGTACAGCTGCTGGCGTATGATTCGCGCCGTAGATTCTGCTTTCTCCAGACTGGACAAGGAAGCAAAACGAATGGGTCTGGCAGTGAACGAGGGCAAGACGAAATATCTCCTGTCATCAAACAAACAGTCGTCGCACTCGCGACTTGGCACTCAGGTCACTGTTGACAGTCATAACATTGACGTCGTAGATAATTTCGTCTATCTTGGAACCAGCGTAAACAMMACCAACAATGTCAGCCTAGAAATCCAACGCAGGATAACTCTTGCCAACAGGTGCTACTTCGGACTGAGTAGGCAATTGAGAAGCAAAGTCCTCTCTCGACAAACAAAAACCAAACACTATAAGTCACTCATAATTCCYGTCCTGCTATATGGTGCAGAGGCTTGGACGATGTCAACAACGGATGAGTCGACGTTGCGAGTTTTCGAGAGAAAAGTTCTGCGAAAGATTTGTGGACCTCTGCGCGTTGGCCACAGCGAATATAGCATTCGATGGAACGAAGAGCTTAATGAGATATACGACGAGGTTGACATAGTTCAGCGAATTAAAAGACAGCGGCTAGACGAAAACACTCCAGCTCTGAAAGTATTCGGCGCAGTACCCGCCGGATGAAGCAGAGGAAGAGGAAGACCTGCACTCCGTTGGAAGGACCAAGTGGAGAAGGACCTGGCTTCACTTGGAATATCTAATTGGCGCCATGTAGCGAAAAGAAGAAACGACTGGCGCGCTGTTGTTAACTCGGCTATAATCGCGCAAGAGGTGACTGCGCCAATCAAGAAGAAGAAACTATCGAATTATGAAAACAATTAGATTTTTTAAAATTTCTAGGCAAGTAGACCGATTTTACACAGCAATATGCTCCACAGAATGTTATCATATATCCAACTCTTTTCCATGACAGTATAAAAATCTCTCTCCCGCTCTACCAAAATTTCATCAGCCATAAAGAGGAAAGTTTGTTTAATAATTTTCTAAAGAAAGATAAGTAGAAATGAGTTCACAAATTGGATTATAGGCATTATGTCGCCATCTTTTACATGAATTGTGTTTCTGGTAAACTACTGACCCGATTTGAATCAAATTTTGTTTATAAAATTTTCAATGTATAAATATTTTACAATCTGTAAATATTTATTTAATTAATAGAAATTTCAGCATTACGTACTTACTGATTATTTCCAACTACTTATGGGTCTTGGTTACTTCTCATTCTTCTTTATTGGATTTCACAATCTTTAATTTTTCAAATGCAAAAATTGTATATTTTATTATTGTAATTCATGTATGCTTGTATGTATACAAATATGTTTATTTAATTAAAATATAATGATTTGCTTAAGAAATAAATAAATTTAACAGTTTTACAAAATATTATACTATTATTACTTTTTAATATTTGTTCGTTTGGTATGTTTGTATGTGTGTAAGTAACATATGTACTTGTCTAGCTGTGCAGTGAAGTACAAAAAACATAAAAAAGTATTTATAAATACATATGTAAATATGCTGCTAATGTGTAATAAATAATTAAAGAAAAAATACTTGTGTCGCAAATTGTGCGTTGAAGATAACAAAAATCACCAAAATGTGTATATAGTTTAATAATTCTAAAACTATTCGAATATATTTCGCATAGATTGATTTTTCATATATATTATAATTTACAAAATAATTGTTTATTTAAATTGGATTTGCGTAAAAAAGTGATTTTGAGATTTTTAAAATAATTTACAATTTGTTGGAAGAGCAAACAATTCGAGTTTTATGGCATATGTGTTGTTGTAGATGCATTTTGGTTACAACAAAAACCTTGAAATCGTAATAATTTATTTACGAAATTTTAACCACTAGCTTGTTTTTAGTTGATGTCACAACCATAGCACTATTTTTATATTATATTTTAAGTAATTTTCGGCGAATTTCTGACTTACAAATTTTTGGAATAAATATTGTTTTTTGATACTTTTTACATTAGACTTTACTTGTTATTACTGTAGGTTATGTAATTTAATAGATTTGTTAGAATTTTAAAACACGCTCGAATAAATCTGCTAAAACGTCAATAATAATTAAATTATATT
>NW_017534475.1:222106-273943 GCF_001853355.1 Bactrocera latifrons
TTTTAATATTATATTTGTTTATTCAATAGTTATATTTTATAATCTTAACTATTTTCACACTGGCAATAAAGCAAATAAGCAGTACCATTTTATATATTATATTCATTCGGCAAGAAAAACAGTTATAAAAACGATATAAATTATTTTTAGAAATTTTAACATAAAATCCTTAATTTTTGTATTTTTGTATAGAAGTAAGCTACAACTTTTTCTTCAAATATTTATTTATATTTCTATAAATTAGAAACAAAAACAATACAAAAATATTGAATTATGTAAAAAAATATTAATTTTAATTGGTTTAACAAAAGTGTGTTCAAATATTCGAATTGCAGTCCGCAGAGCCGGCGAAGTTTCAAAAATTGATTTATTTAAAAAATTTATTTATTTAAAAAATTTATTTATTTAAAAAATATATACATATATTTTAAGTTCTATTAATTTTTTCCCACAAATTACTCAAAATTTATAGTTTTATTTTATTATTTTCTTTTTAACATTACACACTAAAAAAAGACAAATTTCATTATTTACAATCGGTTTCACCTGCAACTTCATTGGAAAACTTAAAAAAACTCAGTTTTCATCATTTTTTCACTTAAATTGCATGCTCCTAACGGCAAAACTGAAATATGTTGTCATAAACAAAGTAAAGTTTATCTAAATAATTACCCGTAAATAGGTTTGGACGTAACGGCAGTTGTATGGTTTAAGGTTAAGTTGGTGTTTTCGTATAAATTCATATATTAACCGTATGTGCTTAAGTATATATGTATTACAAACAAGTTTTACTTATTAAAAGGTTTCATTTAAATTCGAAAAATGCAGAAAAAAGAGCAATCATACAGAAATAATAGAAAATTGGAGATTATTTTCGAAACAGTCAACGTTCACAGTAGTATTACTAAGAAACTACAGTTATATAAAATAGAACACACTTTGGAAGGGTATTATCTTATTATTACTGAAACCAATTAATTTTTGTTGTTGCCTTGGTTCAAATGTGCTTGTTATACTTATTTTAGCGACATGAGACTTTTACCTACATACTGAACCGAAAATCATTTGATGCAAATTTTCAAGCTTAGCTGTTATTGTAATTAAATTTAAATTGTAAAAAATTGCTTAAAAACGTAAATAAAGTCGTTTTATTTGCATATTGAAAGTATGTTCATGTATATATATATATATATAGATTAGACTGAAACTATTTTTTTCGTTTGCTTTCAAGTTCTCTTATGACTGCAGTACATTGCCTTATTAATAAAAATGTGTATAACATAAAATCTGTCTAAACTCATATATAAAGGTTGCCATTGTCATGTTATCACAAAAACAAAATAGAAATAAACAAATTTTCGAATATTTTCGTTCCAACTTAATTAAAAAATAATTTAATGATAATTAATTTAACAAAGCAATGATTAAAAATAAAGAATTGCATTTTAATGACTTTTTTGTTTCATAACAATTTCAAGTACACAAAAACAAATTTTTGGAAAAAGTACTTACATATTTTTTTTATTTATGATTATTTATATTTCGGCAAGATCGTGTGTATGAATTTTTTAAATGTATGAAAATAAATAGTATAATATATAAAACAATAAAATGTTAGAAAAAAATATTTATATTTATAATGAGGCATATTGAATTGGCAAACACTTTTTAATTTTTTTTTAAATTTATTGTAAAAAATATATTTTGTTGTAAAGGTTACAATATACAAAAGATTATCTATACGATTATCTAATAATTCAATACATATTCGAGCGTAATTGTTAAGCTGTGAGAAATTTTCTGGTTAACAGAATTTTCGTAGTGGCTTTTTGATTTTCTTACAACACCGCCAAATTTTTTTTTTTATTTGCAAGCGTTGAGAGGCTATATTTTTGCTCACATAAATATTGAGTTCGACTATCAAAGCGAAGCAATTTGTTAGCAGCGTATTTTTCATGCAATAGCACATTTGAGTGTACTTTTTGTAAAAATTTCTATGATAAATTTATTGACTTAACTTTTACGTTTGCTTTGCGTAGGAATTTCAGTTTCGTTCTGCTTTCGTGCACGTCAGTTGCATATTTATGCTATTTTACATGTTTAGTAAAGTAATTATTTATTTTTAATTAACAATAAATAATTATTATTCTTCATCAATGTAGTTTATTTATTGCTTACTTTTTCATATGTCAATGTGGCTGTAATCCAAGCGCTATTTTTTATATACATATGTAATTTGTATCAATTTCGTTTTAAATTTGAATCTAATTTCATTTTAACCTGTTTTTATCAATATAATTTTTGCGTTTAATATTTTATTGTTTTAAGAATTACATTAAACATTGCATAATATAGTATGTATGTATGCGTGACATATTTGTGCATACGAATAACTTACTTACTGGCTAAATATTACGATAGCTTCAAGCCATAATAAATGAGATTTTCTCGTGCTGTAATAGTGTGTAAAAAGCATTGCTTAGTCAGTGGTAATGCCCTAAAACTATAAAGGCTTTGCCTTAAGTGCTAGCATCGAATCGTACATACAAATTCAATTTTATTTATTTATTTTCTATATAAAGAAAATATGTTAACACTAAATGTATATATGTATATGAGTAGGTTCGTATATGTTTTTGTAAATTTTGCGACCAAAATGAATAAAACAGTCTAATTTTTTAAATATATATTATAAATGTTTATGATACTTCATTTAGAACAAGAGGAGTGGTCCATACTCTACTCTTTCCTGGGTGGGTCTAGTAACTTTTGGCGCCGTAGTGGTGTTTAGTGAATTATTAGACAAAGTATTTTATATCTGAAAGTAGTTACAGTATCATTTCGGTGTTTCAGGTGGTGCAGTGGCGGAGCCGAAGAGTTCTTCGTAAGATGGTGCTGGAAAAATATTGAAAAATAATTTTCTAATTAAGAAAATTTGTAATAGAATTCATATTTGTATTGCATTGTGTTCTATCAGCTATAAAAACTGACTGTAAACAAAATCAAATTTTATCTCTGCACTTACGCAGTTCATGCGCTCCTGGCGGCTGCATTCCGTGCAAAAATGACGAACGCGCTGCTGCGGTTGTGGCTGATGTAGCAGATTCCTGGCGCGCCAATGTGCCCACTGTGGACCCTGAGGGCGGTGTAATGGGTGGTGGAGGTAATATGTCTTCGGGTAAACGCATCAGCGAATAACCAGGTGATTCCGATAGTGACGGATACGTTGGCACTTGTGCTGGCGGATAAGAGTTGATCATGAGTGGACTACTACTAGGTGGATACATAACGTAGGGTACCGTTGAACTGCGCAGACTAGCACGCGCCGAAGGACTATTAAATTGTGGCGATGCGCAAGATTCATATGAAAGGTCACCAGCCAAAGCCGGACTTAATGTCGTCGTAGAGGAGTTGGAGGATATGCCAGAGACATATGAAATATCTCCCGCTAAGGCGGGACTTGCCGCAGAAGAATCGGAATTAACTGAACGTAATGAACTGTATTCGCTATATTGTGAGGAGTGCGATGGCGAGCCGATGGATGAATCAAGTGAAGGATAAGTTGCAATGCTCAATGGTGTAGCGTTATTCTCAAATGGATTGCCTGCACCGTTCATTGTGACATTCGCTACCATGCCAATGTTAGCACTATTACGATTGCCATATCGAGGTGGCGGTCTTGGTGGACCACCAGATAGATTATTAAGTACAGCGGTAGCGCCACTGGAATACATCTTAAAGGGTAAATTAAGTATGAGATTCTTAAAAAAGCCACGCAGCACCGCTTCTACACGCAACTCATACGATATATTTATAACACCGCTTAGCTCATCATCGGACGGTTGCGTCGTAGGCGGTATCATTAGCTCATGTGCAAAGGAACGTTCACTCTTCTTATGCACTGCACCAGTCTCTTTATTGACTAGTGGTACGCATTCCATTTTTTGCACACGTAACGGTACATGACTGTAATACCAGATATACTGTAGCACACTGAATCGTAGTTTCTCCACATTTGTCGTACTGTTATTGGTGACAGTGACACAAATACGCAAAGGTTCACCACGTACCGCTGAATCTTCCGGCAACAATGCCAGCATTGTTATGGGACGTGTGCCAAATAGACTAATCGTTTTGGTAATTTGCTTTTCCAACGAGGTGGGATTCGAACGATAACACGGTGACAGCGGCATATGCTTTAGCACAGTTAGCGGTATAATGTGCCGTTCGTCGAAAGTCCATGGCCTTTGGATGACTATACGCAATTTATACTTTATAGAACCGTAACTACCTTTAAAACTAGATGGTAGATTGTATTCGAGTGGTACAGTAAATTCGAAATTGTGTTCACCGGGATTCAATTCAATGCCACGCGGCTCAAACACGGGCAGTGTGTGCTCATTGTGTGCGTAAATTTCTTTGCTGGAGTAGAAGAGACTTCGCGCTGATTCATTGTTGGAATTTTTACGTAATATTTCTATCCATTTGCATTTGCCTTTGCCAGTAATTTGCACTTTTATAGCTAAAAGTAAAGAAAAAATAAAGAATATGCATGTAGTTTTTAGAACTTTATAGGATTTTAATTTCAATGTCTTTTAACGATTTGCATTCAAACAAATTCAATAATATAAAAAAGCAATGCATAATGCGTTGAAATATGAAAATTTTGCATTTAACCAGAATTTGAATAAAAGCAAACGCATTCATTTTAGCTGTTTCAATATTTAAAATTGAATTTTACCCATCGTAACAGCTATTCAAGCGATGAACGAAGAAAATCTAACTGAACAGTGTTCGCATGCACTTTCTTCGTTCGCCATGAATCAGATTCATAACATTTTTCATTCACAATAACACACTACTGTGACGCATCACTTTGCAAACTGCTGTCATTTTTCTCACAGCCGCACCAAGTAACAAATATTTCTAGCATTTTTTTGTGATAAAAGAAGTTAAGATAGATTTTATAAACTTTCGGTGTATTGTAAGTAGATTCCACTACTTATTAACGTCTTTAATCAACCAATATTTACCCAAAAATTTTAATTTATTGTGGTGTATACTGGAGAGGTAAAAACAATTGCCTACAGCTATACTCAAAGGAGTGGGCAGGCAGAAGTGGAAGAGAATAAATTAACCATTCGAGTTTTTTCAACGCGTCATTTTATAAAGGAACTGATCAACCCCACGTTGTTATAATATTATAATTTAATATATGATTGATTTGATATTACAGGTACCGGTATTCATATGTTAATTTAATGGATACTCTTTATATGTACTCTTGTACGTACAGAGACCAAAATTAACCTTAACGCGTCTTTTCGTTTCGTGCAAATTCAATTGTGGATTTTTTACTTGTTTGAAATAAGTTTTATTTAAAGTGAAATATTGGATTATAAGAAAAATCGTTATAATATCGTGTGTACAAAATGAATACGAATTATATTATGCGTGCTTTGAGTTTCCACGGCCAGCCCATGCAAAAAATTTGGGATGACGAACGCGGGGCAGGGGACATACAAAAGTGCGGTATACCTGCTCATCCAGACTACTCCATCTACCAGGAAAGGCAGAAATATTTTACATTTCAAGATCGTGCGAAGCGTTTAAAGCTGCATCAATTTTTTGCTCGTAAAGCGCTGGATTTGTACGATTCGGAGCTGACTAGTACAGAGGTGGAACCAAATAAAATTATTGAAAGTAAGTTTACGATTTATGTTGCAAAATAACTTAAATTGTGAATCAACTGTATGCAAAATATTGAGTGTCGTTCTAAATTTGATTTTTCTTTCGATTCCTAAATTGAATAATTATATTTATATTTCATGAGAGAATAGATTTAAAATGAATATAAATCTTGCTTGTATCGATTTATTTATTACAATTTTTAAGGACGTTTTATTCACTCATCTTTTGATTTAATTTGCAGATGAACAATACATAGCATCGCTGCCACCATACGAACTCTTCGTCAATAGAAATAAGGATAAGCAAAAACGTTGCCGTTGTATAATGAAAAATATTAATCCAGGTGATATTATATATTGCATGGTAACAAAACCTAATACAACTATGGTCAAAACTCTGTGCATGGGCGAGCCTATGGTACGCTTCTTGAATGACCTACCTATCAAGGTAAATCGTTTGCGTCTGTACATACATATATATATAGATATCCACTAAATACATCGTTTTCATATATCATTTTCAAACATCAAGGCTTATTTAACAAAAACCGAATTGGATGGTAATGATAAACCACGTGTTTTCAATAAAAACGATTACCTTCGATGTGAAGTATTGGAAACATCTGTAGATGCTGAGCGCCTTTACTTGACTTTGGAAAGCATGAATGAAAAAAATAAAAATATCCCACTTGGTGTAATAACGTATGCAGATTTGCCAAAATACTATCGGTATGTACAATATACATATATGTAAGTAGAAGTAAAAAAGGAAAAGCAGATTATATAACAAAATACAAAAAGTATGTAAATAGCAAATTCGTTTCATAAAAAAATCTGCTATTTCTATTGAACTTCTAACCTAAACGAAAAAATAAGTTTTTAATAAGATTTTTCGCCATCTGATTAATCTTAAAGACATATTGATTATAATAACTTGGAAAAATTTGAGGATTACATGCTGAAATCTAAGGAATTTTTGAATCCGAACTATGACATTCTTTATGAAATCAATGGCTTAGATGTAAATGAAACCTACACTTTTATGTCTTCATTAAAACATCCATTTCCGCGGGATGAATATGCCAAGGAATTGCGCCGCACACAAGCAAGCAAATGGGCCTTCCGGTGAGTTCTTTATGTTTGTCACATTAATTAATATTTTCTTTTTCATTGTAGCCTTATGATACAAATTTAATACAAATAAAGCAAACATATTAATTACAATCTCATCAAACAAACATAACAGCTCGGTTGCCGAAGGCATTGAACACTTCAAGAATGGCAATCACGTTGAAGCTTTTCAGTGTCTTAACAAAGCCCTCACCATTGACCCGCGTAATGTAGAAGGCCTAGTCGCACGTGGTGCACTCTACGCCAACAAGGGTTCATTTCTCAAAGCCGTAGATGATTTCGAGAAAGCTCTTAAACTTAATACTTATCATGTAAACGCTCGTAAATATATGGGCGAGACTCTTGTGGCGCTAGGTCGTCGTTATGAGGATGAAAATCGCATAAAAGATGCAACCAAAGCATACCAAGATTGTTTAAATATTATACCGAATCATGAGCAAGCGCGTTTATCGCTCGAAGCAATTCAACAGCGCTCCGGTAGTCAATATTTTGAGAATTTAGCACATCTGCAAGGTAGCGAAATCACTTTTAGTTTTCTACTAATTCGGAAAATGTATATAATGTATAAGCGTGTTTGATTTGTTTGTTGTGTATGTAAAGGTGAAGAAGAAGACACTTTAGAAAAGGAAAAAATGTCGGTACGAAATTCTTCAAGTGACGATGGCTCAACGTCCAGTGATAGCGGTTCGGAAACTGAGCACACAGGTAGGATTATTAATTGGGCAAAATTTAAGTAACCGTTTTTTTATTTCTCTTTTATTTAGCCGCTTATTTAAAGTTGAAATATTTTTGGATGTATTCTAAAGGACAATACTGTGTTGAAAAAAAATATTTAGCCATTTTATAAAAGTACGCTGCGCTCACTTTTCAGATAACGAGGATATTGGAAAGGATGGTTCATTGTCACCGCTTAGTAAACGCATGGCTTTGCATGTGGCCAGCCTACAAAAGGAGGAGGAGTCCAAGAAACAACTGAATCAACCATTTTACATGACAGCATATAACGTACCGTCCGCCACAACGCATATTAATGAATTTCGGGTAAGGCAACACATTTCGTCATCAATCGTAACGCCATTTTACAACGGCTTTCATATTTTCAGCTGGATGACGACGATACAGGCTCACGTGTGCGGAAATTATTGCAGGAAGCATCGAAACACAAGAAGGAAAAAAAGAAAATAAAAAAGAAAAAGAATAAAAAGACGAAAAAAGTTAGTCGCAAAGAAAAAAATGCAGCAAATATTTTGAGCAAAATTAATTTCCAGGAAGCTTACAAGTAAGTTTCATTATATTTTATTAACTATGTCATTTATTTATCTGTTGTGACACAAATAACCAGAGCAATCAGCAGCATGAACATCGAAAATAAACTCACCGAAAATTTGCAAAAATATGAAAAAACTATAGCCGATATTAAAAAGCGTCAGGAGGAGTTAGTGCAATCCATAGAAGCTGGCATGACCAGCCGCAAACGTTCTGAAACGCCGCCGCATGTATCCTCAATGCGTTCATCAAAGCACTCGGCATCCAACTATCCCGCTTCTTCATCTTATTATGCATCTTATCCAAGTACTTCGGCCGCCGCCGCTGCAGCTGCTAATGCAGCCTCATCTAACGAGCGGACAAAATTTTCATTTCAAATCAAACGGCCCGTTAAGGTGGATAAATTTGGATTGTTTCGCGTAGCTACACCATTAGCACATCGAAGTCCTTCACCGCGTTCTCGTTCGCGTTCACTTACACCATCACGAGAACGTCGTCAATTTACTCGAACTCGCAGCCGCAGTCTTAGTCGCGGCCGTTACCGTTCACATTCACGTTCGGGTGGTCGTTGGAATCGTCGACGTTCACGTTCACACTCCATTATGTATGATGGGGGGCGCCGACGTGGTTCACGTAGCAGACGCTCATCACGCTCTTTATCACCTTACCGCCGTTCCCGCAGCAGACGCTCATCACGCTCCTTGTCACCTTACCGCCGTTCTCGCTCTCGTACTCCAGGTCGCACACGTTCTCGTTCGCGTACATTACATAACCGTCGTGAATCGCCTTACGGAAAACATAATTATGAGCGTACGGTTAGTAGGAGTGTTAGAGCTTCACCACCTCATCATGTTAACTCCAAGCCAGCTAAGCCATGGCCAAGGCGTGGTGGAAGAGGAGCAGCACGTGGTGGTGGCTTTGGAAATCGTGTATGGCGTCGTGAAAACGCTGTCGAAGATCGAGATTCTAATGGACGTTGGCTACACGACAAATATGAAGAGGGAAGTGAAGCCAGCAAAGTGGATGATGGCCCATCAATAGAAGAAATTGACGAGATAATCAATAAAGCGCAAAAGGAGCGAAAACAGGAAATCATTCAACGCGATAAGGATATATTGAAGAAGCCCACAGCAGGCCACTTTTAATTAAGTATTCTTATAATATAAATGTAACATTTAATAAAGAGATATACATATATAATACATACATAAATACATAGGAACATATGTATGTAAAATGCATGTTCGTAGTTTCCTATCATATATACACAATTAGCTTAAATTTCTCACGCGTTCCTTTCCTTTTTCTTATTTCATACCATATTTCATTATATTTCGAACAAACAAAAAGCTGAATAAAATAAAGTTTAAAAAAATCTATAATCCATAAAGATATGGCGTATTCTTTATAATGTAGTTTATATTCCCTAATTTCTGTAAAGAGGTCTGAAAAGTATGGGATTTTGTGCTACAAGCATTAAAGAGAACCGGAACGAACCAGAATTTTTTTTGTCCGGCCAAGGACTATCAACTCGGCCAAATTCTGCCGCTACAACAACAACTGTAAATATTGATGCGACAATTCAGGAAAGTTTTATGCCATTAAACAACTGTAAATCTTTCATTTCACCACGAATTGAATCAAAGCGTGGTTTGAATTCCGACCTGTGCAGTCCACTGTAGCTTTGGAAAAGTACTTTAAGCAGCAGGAGTATTGTTTTACCTTTACAAATATGGGTTCGAGAATTTGGTTTTGGACGCACCCGAAGTGTAAAAGATTTGTTAACTAACGTAAAATTACATTTTTTTTTTTTACCGACCATATGSGAATTAAAAATAATAACAAACCCCAGTATGTTTCTTCCCTCGCAACTGTTAGAAAATTCACATTATAATATTCATATTTATAGAATGGTCCATATTTACCCTTTTTTCTAGCAGAAAAAGGCATAATGTGCTAAAATTGCCACACTTCCCACAGTAAATTTCTTATATAAGTGCTAACTAATCTCAATAATCAGTTAATTAGTTCTAAAGTGTTATATATTCCAAGCGTGTTGATTTAATAAATAAATATTTTGTTTTTCATGCATTTCAATGTGAATTACCAAAAACAAATATTGTTTATTGACGAAGGTTTTTCGTTACTTTTGTTGTTACAAGTTAAAAAATATTTGCTTAAATGGTTATTGTGGGATACAGCTGTAGCTTATTGGCAAGGATTGGCACTGACGCAGTCTCTAGTTTCTATTTATTTCTTCTTTGATCTGGATAAAAATATTTTTCAATAAATTATTAGAAAGTTCATAAAGTATTACTGTAATCGATACTTGTAAATTCACTGATTCGCCTTTTTATTTTGTCTGAAAAAAATTTATTGACGGCCTTTGTAAAAATCTTCAGCAACCTTTATCTTAAGAGTATGTCTTGTTCCACCAATAAATTTGACTGTTCAATATCATATATACTATATATATATATATATAGAATATCGGAACATTCACCGGTCGATTGTAGGCCAGATACAAACATCGAAATCACAATTACTTATACTTGGCCGTACTTCTGCTTTTTATTTAGCCGCAAACATTTAACGAAGAATCAGGGGTAGTAAGAATTTTAGGCCGCTTTTGGATGGACGATAATATTTTTACGAATATCAATACCATAAAACAGCATGTCTGAACTAAAAGTTCTTCAAATAAATATTTTTTTCGTAAACAACCTTTATGCAATGGCATTATTTGACAGTTGAGCTTTAAGCAGAAGTCGGCTATTAAGCTATCAATTAGAATTTTATTTAGCCACGAAAAGTTTTCGAAGAAACAAGGGTTACAAATTTTAAACAGCTTGTAGATAAACAATAAATACATTTTTACGAAAATTTGTATGGGAAAATTACGCCCAGGCAATATCAAAGTCTAACTAATGACAATCGTTCAACTCCCCAAAGCTTTGTTAATTAAAAAGTATGATCTCATGAAAGTCGGGTCTAAGTAACCGGAACTTGACTGTCAACTCGTCACCATTTCTAGAAATTACTTCAAGAATGTTTTCAGCCGCTACAACCAACACAAACAACACGAAGTGTTTATAACGCAATAAAATTTTTATAGAACGAAGTTAAAGTTTTTTAAATATTTTTGGCAAAACTAACTTTTACTCAATGCCAATATTTGACAGTTGTGTTCCAAGCGGAAGTCGCTCATTAAACTAACTATTGATTACGAATCGGTGATGAGGAGAAATTTTTGTTTAAGAAAAAATGGACATAGCATAAATTAAGAAAATACATATAAAAATATGCGAAAACCATTTGAATCGAACTATAACCTCTGCTAAAAAAAATAACATCATCCGATAGCGAGATATTAACCAACCCTGTCGTTCACAATAAGCACCTGGAAAGAGGTGCATTAAGTGTACGAAGAGAGAAACCTACGCATATGTGAGTAAACACAAGTTAACAAAGTACAATAACTATGTCAACAGAGAGACACTAGTCCCAATTATGCGGGTGACAAGTAACAAACTAACGTACGTACATATGTACATACAAACACATCTATTGACAAATGCCAAATCCCTTACTAACTAGAGCAACACAATTGCCTGGCTGCCTACAAAGCTATAATCAGTCATTGGCCGGCCGCTGGATGTGCGAGGAAGTAAATCGACACGAGCTCTTGGTGGATTGGAAATATAAGTTAGCGAGAAATTAAGGCGTGTAGAAACGAATTGTACAACAAAGTGGCAGAAGTGTAGAAGAGCGTGTAGCTAATGTACGTGCATATCAGAATGTAAATATGTAACTGGGAAGTTCATAAACAAACAATAGCTGTAATTAGTTTGTAGGAAATCCAAAACGAGCAAAGATTTAGATATGAAGAAATCACGAAAACTAAGGCAATTGTTTGTATTCTTCAATATTATGAAACCTAAGAAGAATTCGTGTGTGTCTGTGAAAATGAACAAAAATTGTGAATAATTGCGAAATTTATATAATATAAGCGCATCGCAACATTCCCCTGCTTGCATGTAAATTTGCACAGTGTAAGCATTATAAATATAAATATAACAATTTAATTACGTGAAAGAACGTATGCCAATTGCGAACTATTAATATGAATTGATATTGAATGCGCAGTGGCGCTTATAAAGTTGTGGCGCACACACTTCCCACCACTACTGAACAGTACGACCAGTGGCTGTTGACGGTGGTTCTGGTTGTAGTGCCTTTGCCGTTCTGGATGCTTCAAGTTCAGGCTGAACTTGTTTTTATAAAGCCGTTTGGACTTTGAGCGTGTGGACGGACATGTGCGGTGTCAGCGTCAATTTAGTTTACAATTTATGCAGATATACTAAGTACGCGCTTTGAGTTCTATACTACAATTCCGGTGGCTGAACATATTCAGTTGTATATGCACATTTTTTTATTAAATTACGTATGAATGCAATCATTTTAAATTATATATACTTTGATGTACTTAACTTGTGTACCTGTATAAAACTTTATGAAATAAAAAAGTTATTTTACCATAATCGCCAAAATGCTGGCAAAACGCGTTGATTAAAAAAAGCATAAGAGTGATAAGAGTGACAGCAAAGCTTGACTAGTAAACAATGTAAATGTACAGTGGTGAAATTGAACAACTATAGTGTAAAAATTTCGGGAATTACCAGCTCAATGAATATTTTTAATTAATTTTTTTTTTTTTAGAAAATAGTATACAAAAAATAAGTGTCGCGAATTTCGAAAAATTAATTTGGGAAGTAAATCGCTTGCATGTTTGCAACCCTTTCTTGAATGTCTTCTGAAGATTAAATGAAATTGAATCAGAAGAGATACGAAACATTATGTATACATACATCATAAGTTACACGATTTTTTTGAAGGAAATTTTTAAATTATCTTCGTATATTACCTTTATCATGTTACGATCGTTTTAACTCCATTGAATTTGGCAATTACCACATCTCAAAAGTAAATTTTCAAAATATTCGTTGAACTGGTCAATTCCGAGTTTAGTATACATTTGTACCTTCTGGGTTTATATATAAATTTAAATGTTTGCATTAGTGTACATTCTTATTCTTTATGTGTAAATGGTACGTTATTCTCGATAATATGTTCGGAGGCTTATGTGTTAGGAGTTTTTCAGGCGGTGAGGATTACAGTTTATTTAGCTTTACCCAGTGCGCAACGGGTGGAGGCGAAATGCAGAATGATTTAGAATTGTGAGATTGAAGATATATGCGAGGGTTCGAATCATTGCTGGAAAAGCTGAATTCCCAAAAACTGTCATAATTAATTTAGTCTGACACACACTTCTTCTTAAATGGCGTAGACACCGCTTATGCGATTATAGCCGAGTTAACAACAGCGCGCCAGTCGCTTCTTCTTTTCGCTACGTGGCGCCAATTGGATATTCCAAGCGTAGTCAGGCCCTTCTCCACCTTGTCCTTGCAACGGAGTGGAATTCTTCCTCTTCCTCTGCTTCCTCCGGCGGGTACAGCGTCGAATACTTTCAGAGCTGGAGTGTTTTCGTCCATTCGGACAACATGACCTAGCCAGTATAGCGGCTGTCTTTTAATTCGCTGAACTATGTCAATGTCGCCACATATCTCATACAGCTCATCGTTCCATCGAATGCGATATTCGCCGTGGCCAACGCGCAAAGGACCATATAGCAGTACTGGAATTATGAGTAACTTATAGAGTTTCAAACTGTTCCTCAATTGCCTACTCAGTCCGAAGTAGCACCTGTTGGGAAGTGTTATCCTGCGTTGGATTTCCAGGCTGGCATTGTTGGTGGTGTTTACGCTGGTTCCAAGATAGACGAAATTATCTACGACGTCAATGTTATGACTGTCAACAGTGACCTGAGTGCCAAGTCGCGAGTGCGACGACTGTTTGTTTGATGACAGGAGATATTTCGTCTTGCTCTCGTTCACTGCCAGACCCATTCGTTTTGCTTCCTTGTCCAGACTGGAGAAAGCAGAACTAACGGCGCGGGTGTTGAGGCCGATGATATCAATATCTGTGCGAAAATGACGGCGCGTGGCAACTTAATTTTTATAAATTGTTCTTACTATTTTATTACAAAAAAAAGTATTTTATCTATGGAAGAAAGTTAAATCTAAGTATAGAAGCCATTATTTAAACCTACTATTGACTGTTCTTATTAGCTTAAACTAAGTAGGAATAAGTGATAAATAAACAATAAAGTTTATGACTAAAGCTGAACATACATGCGCACTCATATCTGCGCCCGTTCAACCCACTTAGCGCTGCTAAATACATTCATATGTGTTGGAACACAAGGGGTATGATTATACACATTTACAAACATACAAATAAAGCTTAGAATATATTTTGTGAACCGCTTATCAGTTATAATTACTTTGGTATTTTCACTTCACTTTCAGTTGCTCTCGGTGCGGCAATCCAAACACAGTATCATTTGGACAGGCGATCGGCGTGGTCACGCACAACCCAAATCAAATAAAACATTAACAAGCACAAATCAAAAATGCTGACTAAAGTCTTCCGTATGGTGATGCTGGGTGCGCCCGCCTCAGGTAAGGGTACAATATCGAAACGCATTGTCGATAAATTCGGTTTCGTACACATTTCACCCGGCGACATGTTGCGATTGAATGTGGTGCACAATACCGAGTTGGGCAAGAAGGCGAAAAAATTCATGAACGAGGGCAAACTGGTGCCAGATGATATTGTAATGAAATGTGTGCTCAGCCGCATTACCGAGGTGGGCAACAAATCGTGGATGCTCGATGGCTTTCCACGTACGTTGGCGCAAGCTGAACGTTTGAGCGCTAGTGAACCGTTACATGCGGTTATTAATTTAGAAGTGCCACATGATGTGATCATAGAACGTGTGAAGGGACGTTGGATTCATTTGCCGTCCGGACGTGTTTATAATGTGGGCTTCAATGATCCCAAAGTGCCGGGTAAAGACGATGTGACCGGTGAGGATTTAGTGCAGCGCGATGACGATAAGCCCGAAGTAGTGGCGCGCCGCTTGCAAGTATACGAGGAGATGTTGCGACCAGTGTTTGACTATTATCAGAAACAAGAACTGATCACTAACTTCAAGGGACGCACTACCGCTGAAATATGGCCGCAGGTGGAGAAATTCCTATTGGAGAAGACGAGATCGGCAGTTGCCAAGAGGGTTTAAGGCTGTGAGACGTTACCAAAAAACGTTAAGGATATGTTTATGCGAGTATTGGAGTTGGGTGCTTGTGGAGAATACACAAACGCCACATTACTTGAACGTGTTGGAACCAAGAACAATAATTGTAAACGTTAATTAACGATATATACATTCATTAATGTACAATATATATAAGCATATGTATTTAATAGTTATGTGCTGCTCTTTAGGTGCCGATTACTAGTGTAGTCTTACATACATATTTACATATGTATTATTACAAATATTATTGATTTAATTTGTATATAATTTTTTTTATAAACTAAGTATGTATGAGTATACCTTGTTCGTGTGAGTAGAAATTATAAACGCTAACGGAACAATAATTTGTAAAAAACAAGAATGTAACAGTAGTTTTAGAAAGAATAAATGTTTATATGGCGTACAAGTTGTATTTGCTTAACGGTTATTAAAGAAATGAATTTTCTGGTTGTCAGCTGGTAACAGCTGTTGCAATACGCTTTTTAATTTACGAAGGCGGACCGATAACTACCCAGCCTTACGACCGATGCCGCAATAGTATAACAGTCGAAACAATTGACTTCATCCTGCTACAAAGAAGGGAAAGTTTACATTCACCGCATTTTGTAATGTACAAGGGGAGATCATCGTCTACCTGGAGAAGCACAATAGGTCATAGCAATCTACATGCCAAATTAGAGAAAAAATTTTCCTATTTGCAAGAAAAAATTGAGCTCTTCCTTAATGACAGTACACTCGCTTACAGCTAGAATATCCGTATGAACTCTTGTTCCATGCAGCGGATTTTCTAGTTTTGACCTCTTGCGACATCCTTTGTTTCGAAACTATTCAGACTGCCCTCGTATATTAAAGCATTTCTTATAGAATAAAGCAACAAAAGGCATTGGAAGCAAAATTCCAATAACATCTGTCTGATAATTTTAGCTTAGACGCTGATAAGGCTTCAGCTGCTGCAATCACGACCAAAGCAAAAAATCATACCCGCATGTTGTTGTTTAGTTTAGTTTAGTTATTTGTTGCTATTTCGCCCACATTATATTCAACTAGGCATATTATAAATAATTTGCAGATTTTCTGATAACCAATGCTATACATTTGAGTTGAATTGGATTTATATACGATTAGGCTTAGAGGTGATAACAAAGATAAAGCAATATAATACACTAATAATAACCATATACTACATACAATAGATACACATATGTATTATGTATGTATGTACATATGAGTATGTATAGTAGTGTAAACAGTTGACATTGCCGGCTTTTGCTTTAATTAATGCAGTTGCAAAAAGATAATTATGCCATATAAGCATACTAAGTACACTGATGGAAGGAACCATAGCAGCACGCACACACTTAATGTACTCATTCGTTTTGCGTAGGAGCAATTGCCGTAGAAATAATCTCATATTAAACCATAGTGTGCTTTTAGGCGCACTTACTATACTATCTGATACTATTACTTGCTATGTTAGCCATCATATACCAAAAATCAATGGAATTTTACAAGCCATGTAAAAAGTACTGGACGCTAAATCTAAGTTTTTTTTTATTTATTAAAGAATACAATATTTAAAAGGGTTGCCACTTTTTCATAAATTCAAGCTTCTTCGATTTTGCTTTCCTTTTCTTTTTTTATTTTATATTTTAATTTCTAAATCTTTTTAGAAGTATACTAAACATTAAAATTTATTATCTTATATGCAACTAATTAAAGAAAAAACTATGAAAAATACACAAAACAACTAAATATAAATATATGTACGTCATATAGTTTTTATTATTTTGCCAGCACTGTACATATTTATAAACTGGCAAACATTAACTAACCTTCATACAGAATAAATATTTGAAGAAAAAACATCTTTGAATTTCTCAAAAAAAAAATTTATTGAATAATTTGGACAAACTTTTGTTGGTCTATAGAGATTCAAGAGAGTATCGTACACACTGCTCTACATACTATATAGTTACTACTCAATTTGTGTTATCATCAGTAGATTAATTTTCAATAACAAACGAATATCATTGATACAATGCGTGTATACTTATTTATAGTATATTTCAATTAAATGCATAGTAGATTATTAAAGGACAGGAACAACTTATAAATAATTTATTATTAGCTCAGCTAAACTGATAACACATTAAAAAAACACAGTTCGAGTAGAGTGTTGGAATAGATTAGATATAATCTCGTTTTTTATGTAAAATACTATGAAATTATTAGACGCGTGATTAAGAGGGAATTTCCCAAGCATTAAAACATTTGATGAAGGGGTATTAAAACAATAAACTTTCGTTCATTATATCATATGAAATTCTAAACGAACATTGCCATTGTTCATGCATATCACATGATATCAGCTGATAGAGAATTGCGATTTTATAAATATCAGATTTTTCACAATTCATAACTATAGTAGTGTAAATCTATCAATGGGATAGATTAGCATTCGAATCGACAGTTATAGGAAAAAAGTAATATATAAACAGCTGACAATCTACATATTATGTAGGTTTGAACTTTAGCCGATCATTGGTATAATTATTATTGAAGCTACAAAATAATATCGTTAAAAAATTAAATGAATTGCACGTTAAGTTGCATGAATAGTTTGTTATAGTATTTAATAAAATATAAAATATAATTATCCAAACGACTATTAACAATATATGTACATTAATAAATCCTAAAGTGAGCTCTGAAGAATTACTATTATGTACATATGTAGCTGTTAATGCCGTTAATATCGCCTATGCAGGAAGAAAGAAGTAAATATAGACTTAACCCACATTTTTACTTCCGTTTCCTGTACGAAAACTTCAAGAGTGCCTATATCACACATCTCAAAAATGTAGGGTGTTGGTTGGCTATTGCAATGCAACAAAAACAAACACCTGCGAAATGCCTCTTCTTAGCCACAGCGCTCATTCACGGTGAAACCAAAACAAAAAGTAGTAGTATACGAAGCTGAGAGAGTTATGAATGACGTTTCTGATGAGAACAAACAAAAAAAACAAAATTCTAACAAATACATGTATGTAAGTGCACATAAATTCAGGCAGTTTAGTTTAAAAAAATAGGAACAAATATCTTTTCATATTTGGTTCTAAATTAAATAAGGAACTAAAAATGTAATTAAAAATTATTTCCAGACACATTTTTCCAGACATAATATCTTCACTTGTTAAGTAAGCAATGAGCTCCAGAAAATACAAAGTATTCATGGCTTAAACAAGAGTTTTAAAATTAATGTTTAAGTTCTCTGAGTCAAATACATAATGGTATATAAATGGTGATGATTCAGGTTTCCGTAGAGAGCTTGGATCATTGCAGTGAAGTTCTTTTGTTTGAAAAACGTATGTGTTGATATTTATGCATATGCATGTTCATATGTGTAGCGCTGTGTAATTCTATGTGGAATGCAAAATAATCACAGAAATTAATTGTAAAACTTATTGGGGCTCTTTTCAAAAATATGTGAATGCATACAGATGTACATAGGCATTTAGAAGTGTGGTATAATAAATAAATAATATTTTATAATCATGTACATACCACGTATTTTTGTGCGCTTGGTTAGATTTAAACAGATTTCGCCTTTTATTGTGTCGCCAGCAGAATATACTTTTTCCGGGTTGTTTAATGTTATGCGTAACTTCTCCGTTGCCATTGCAGATACACTAATACCTTTTACACTTGGGAGAGTCTTTTCTTTCAGAAAAATGCCAATTTATATATCACGAAACTCACTAATATTCAATTGTGATATTTGTTGGTTCAGTTCACTTCATAAGTTCCTTGACTGATGTTTCTCCTTTACTAGCTAAATTTCAGACAAGGCTAAGTTAATGCTTTCGGTATTTGGCATTTTCGTTTCTTTTTTATATTTCTATTTTATCCAAAAATAAATACTTTGCCACTAACACTACACAAAACAATGGTACGTACACCCGCTCCACCGCCACTTTCTCCACATACGCACACTAGATTGAGTTCTCGTACCCCTTTGACCATAGAAGATTTCATCTGCTTACAATCGGCAATCGTTTAATTTCATTTGTATTTTTATAAAGATTTGTTCGCATGTAATTTAACGATTAAACTTCCTTCTTCTACGTAAGTTACTGAATGCACTTTGTGCAACTTTTATTGTTCTTCCAGCGCAAGAGTTTCGGTAGCAGAATGCAAAAGTCTTTGCCAATGTAGGAATTTTTGCTGTTCTTTTCGGCGCTCATGCAATTCTGCTTCACACCTTTTATCGCTTCAATTACTCTTTCATGCTACCTTATTACACACTATACTTTCAGTTCGCCAGATATGCCATAAGAACTTATCCACTTATCCACGAAAAGAAAAACCCCGCATTCATAATTTTCTCTGCAAACATAAAACAATACCATTCCTCTTACTATGTATTGCCGCTATCCAAAGTGTGTGCGTGAAAGAGATGAATAATATTTGGAAATTGCTAATTGGAACAGCTGTGGAACAGTGTTGCCGTCTCTCAAAGTGAATGCGAGTGAAATATAAATGAGTTAAAAACATAGGCAAAATATATATTCATATAATAATTATGAATACTGACATCTTTTTTCTCTATTATTCTTGTTCCACTTATAAAAAAGGAAACAAATTTAATGGAGTCAACGATCGTATTAACATGTTGTCTGAATATTTTAAAACACTGCATACATTTAGAACATTATTGTGAACTGATTTACTAGCAACAGAAGTGAGTGCAGCGTTCCTAATATAAGTGGGGTCTTCACCTAAAAAATCATCATATCATTAATAGATAAAGGAAAACCTAAGAGGACCAAACTATGTACAAATCACTTTTTTGCCACTAAATTAATAACTATATTGTTGTTTACTCACTGATTAGTTTCTATTAGCACTCAGCTGCAATTTGAATTCCAATGTCGTTTTAACTTTATAACGTTATATTTGCCGTATGATTAACGGTTATTATTATCTGCGTCTCTAAATTAAATTCAAAAATATTTGGGGAAACTAAATTTGGCAGATAGATACTTAGGAGTTAGTGTAATGATAATCAGGCATTTTAAATATGACTCTCTGATTCACTACATGCACGTCTACTATGTACTCATGCACATATGTACATATAACATACACTAGTCTACTTTTGCCTTGAATAAATGGATAAAAAAAAAAAAATAAAATAAAACAAAAAAAATAATATTAAAGAAACATTTAAAAAGTTTAATAGTAATAGTTATTCAAAAAAAAAAAAAACGTAAACTTTTACTATTTGAAGCCAGACCTACATAGTCAGCTTAAATATAATATAATCACATTTGCAGCATTATGAAGAATTTTGTCTTCTCTAAAACTGGATTTAACGTGTGAGATCATTTACGATATGCTCTCAAGAGTCGCAAACTATTTACTTTATGGCTATCACTGGCAAGCCAATACTACTAACCAAACTACCCGATAAAAATAACAACATAAACAAAGCACTATAAACTTTAAAAGCTGCCCAACAACAAAACCCGTGTGCGTATTTGTCATTAAGACTCAAATGAAAACTTGTCTTCAAGCGTTTCTCAAATCTCCGACCCAAACGCAAGTAATAGTATTGAACCCCTGTAGAAAAACTTTGTAAGAATAAATTATCTGAGGCAAACATTACGAAAACAACTGGTAAATGGACATTTTTGAAAAAGAAAAATCAAAATAAGATTAACATGTTTTTACCAAATCTCCCTAACAAACTTTATTCAAATGCCTTTTACACAATTAAGGTATTATTTTTTCGAAGTTGATAGAAAATACCATATGTTAAAAAAGAGAGAGATTCTGGCCCTCAATTGGTGTATTTTTTTCTTAGAGATACACCACGGACGAGATAATCCATTTAAAGAACCGCTTACAAGTTGAGAGTAAGAATATAGAGGTAAAGTTAGTGCTTGGCAGGCATTATGAAACCTTCAAGTGTTTTTTCATTGTTAATCGTTCTGAAAACCACCGGAAACCTCCGTCAAACGAGAAAGTGCGTTAATTTGATGCAAGTAACGATTTTCCAGCAGGGTATACGAGGTACATTTATATATATACACATATAAGTAAATTGGTATCTTTGTTCAGTTCTTATGCGCAGGGCTCCACCGGCAACGCATTTTTGTGTGAACAAAAGTTGAGCCTTTCCGCTGAGTCTGTGAACGTTGCGTCTTTGTTATATTTTTATTTATTTAATTCAGTTTGGAATTGAAGTTGCTGACGAATAGACGCGTTTAATGGAGCACAGTTCCACATACTCAGCGAAGGGGATAGTTTCAAACGAGAGAATATGCTGAACGAGCATTTCCACCATCACTAGCGTCCAACACCCGCAGTGCTCTTAGATGATTTGTATCGCTTCCGCGTATAGCAATAAATAAGCGGGAACAGTTTAAAACGTTGTTGGGTGCTGGGTTGGTCGGTCGTTCGGTCGCGTGCGTGCAAAATTATGTCATGCTCACTGAGAGCTATAAATATCTGCCAAAACAAAAAGAAATAAAATAAATATTAAAATAATAATTGTATGCGTTGATTTGAGCCAACAGGAACACTGTGTGCGGTGGAGTGAGTTCGAACAAGAGACAAGTTTATTGATACAAATGTATGTATGTATGTATAATATGTTTGTGTATAGGTACGCAAATTATAGCGCAACATAGAGACACACCGGTAAATGCCGGCATGTAACCTTGAAACACGCAACAGCTAACAAAGTTTGTACCACACTGCACCCAAACTACGAGTGTCAACTTTGCATGCGAAAACGAATCAGTAGCGCAATTGTTGGGGCGTGTGTTTGAAACTCCAATCGCCGTGTGGTCGTGATTCACGACACTTCAATTGATACCTACTCTAGAGCGTAGCTGGAGCAACAATATTTGTGTCACCATAATTCTTTGCGTCATTTGAAATTCATTCAACACCTCACTGCAGCGTTTTTGGTGAAGTAACACGGAGAGCAACATTGTTGAATATTAAATACCCGTTCACATCAAACGGCGAACCGATCACTAAACAAAGCATTTGTGCGAATTGAAAACGACAACAATAAAATGGCTAGCAAGTGCACCATCACATTTGACAACAACCCGATGGGGGTTTACTATGCCGGCCAAACGGTTTCCGGCGTGGCGGAGTTAATAACAACAAGACCGAAAACGATTAGATGTGCGTATAATATAATTTTTATGATTTAATTGTTCAACCAATTCAATTACAGTTGGTGTGAATAATTTGAATGATTGCATTATTATATACATATTTGTTGTAAAATATTAAATTAAATTTTAAAATAATAGTAATAATTTGTTCATAATTTAAAATTCTTAATCTATTCTTCAAAATTTATGTTGTCCTCCTCATTGTAATCTCCTAATACACTGGTGCCAATGTTTTTTTTTTAAATCGTCGAAACAATTGTTGAAATCAGTTTCCAGAATAGCCTTCAATGACCGTAGGGATTTACGCTTAATGTCTTCAATTGACTCAGGAGCGGTCGTTTGAGTTTGCTGAATAGCCAAAAGCCACACGGCAAATCAGACGAATACGACGGTTGCGACAGGATATTGGTTGACAATTCGGCGAAAAACTCACGAAGAAACAATGCAGTATGCGATGGTGCATTAACATAGTGCAACACAACAAGAGTTTTCGGTCCATAACCCTGATTTCTTTATACGAATAGCTTCGCGCAAACGACGCGTTACACTCAAATGGCATTCCTTGTTGACACTTTGGCCGGTCGGAAGGTTCCCGATCGCACCACATATCGATAATAGCAACAAACTGTCAACATAACCTTGATTTTTGACCTACATTGATGTGATTTTTTCGAATTCGGCTCACCTTTGCCACGATCTCCGGTCGTTTGATCGCCTCTTTCCGGATCATAAGCAAAGCTTCAAGATTCATCGCCAATAGTAATATGTTTCGTGACATACTGGTAATCGGAATGCATTGTTTCACAAACGTTAACGCGACACAGTTTTTCAAAAAAATTTAGTGAATCTTGCTTTCACTTAGGCCTAAATTATGTTTCTAAATGGTTTTCATGGATTCTTCCGACATTACAACGATGTCAGTAAGATCTTTGACTGTTAATCGTCGATTCTCAAGCACCATTTTTTTCATTTTATTGAGTTATAGTGTTGATCAATAGTTGATGTTGATGGCTGTCCTGAACGTCGTTCGTCGTCAACACGTTCCCAACCCTCTTTGAATAATTTCTAGCAATTAAAAACACTTGCTCGCGACAAATAATTATCACCGAAGGACTTTTCCAAAATTCTGTACGTTTAGGCACTAGAAATTTAATTCCGCACACAAAATTTAATGAAATTTCTTTGTTGAATAATTTCACTAATCGTAAAAATCGCCAAATACACTTTATGTACTTCGATGAGTTTAAAGCTCCGTCCAGCGGTTAATATTTTTTGCAAATATAGCAGAAACCGTTAGAGTTGTTTGTGAGAAATGAAATTTCACCACACAATTGCTCGAACCATTAATCCGATTATAAAGGGTTTGTTTCAAACGGTTTGCAATACCGACCCACCTAAGTACCAAAGTCTTCAGTAAGATCTCTCAATTTATATTCCAAACTACTGGTCCGGGCAAAACTGTATTTAGTTTAAATTTGCAAAATCACTATTTTAGCGATTACAACGAATATATTAATTTTTTAACCAAGTTATCCAAAAACTTTTTGCCTCTTATATGGGTCACACTGCTTGCGCAAGTCCAAATTCATAAGTCCCGTAATTATTATTTTTAAAGTAAAACTTGAAAAGTTCTTGCCGTGTTCCGGCTGAAACCGTAAGCTTTCCACCCTCAGAGCTACTCAACCGCATACCAATTTCGCTTTGTAAAGATGTTCTGATGTGTGGCTATATGATGCCAAATTGAATAAGTACATACGCATTGAAAGATAGTGGATAGTAATACTAAATTACCACCTATATACAAACTTATTTATATTCAAATCATTCAGCTTTCATCATTCCCTGCAGAAGTTACAAAATATTTTACCAAAAATGTATGTATGTATGTATACCCATACTTAAGTATGTATCTATACCGTAAAGTCTTTCTTCTTCAATACTGGGATTATTATGTTATATACATATATGCTTTTACATTATCATACACATACAAATGTACATATGCCAAGGAATATCTATCTGTAATGCCGGATTACGTCACCGGAAATTCGTTGAAACAGTACCAGAGGTGTACAATAGAGAGCGATATATATATGTATGTATATTAGTTACTAATAATGAGCTCAAAAACGATGAAGTCGGCATTATATAACACGCCACTATTGAAACAATAGAGGTAACAACAAAGCAATATAAATAATTGGCATACATACATACCACGTTCACACACATTACCAAGGCAGATACATTAAACCTGTTTTGAAATTTTATAATTATTTAAATTTTTTCAACTCTGAAATTACACTTTGACCCTGCCATCAGAGTCTTAAGGCCTATGTGATTGCTGACACACTGAATCACTGTAGGTTGTAATTTTTACAAGAGATTAAATTTTAATGAACATTCAAATATAAATCTGTATGGACATATGTAATAATATATGTAGATACATACATATATGTATACCTATAGAAATGTTAATAGTAGTAATAATCAATTGCTGATAATTGCACTATTTTTAAAACATTGATATTCATAACTAATAAAACCAAACATATGTACACTAGAGTGAATCGATTTACAGGGAGAATAAAAAACAAAAAACAGAAAAATCCCATATTCGGGTAATATTCTACAGATTATTCTGAACAACTTCGCCCAAGAGAATATGTATCTAAAATCGGTTTCGAGACAGTGATTTTTAAGGCGAAGTTTATCCCTTGGGGATTATAAAAGATTCTTCGTCAGTTTTTGAGAGATCCGAACGAGTATCAAATTGATTATTTTAAAGAATCGTCTAGATCGGTCAACATATTTCCCATTATTGACATTTTTATTTTCTGGTATCCTGCCTTTAATTAAAAATTGTCCTCTACTTAATAATTACAGAGAAAATAAAGAAAATCGATTGACTATAGCATATATCGACCAACTAACTTTGAAGTAGTTTTCTTGTGCAACCCTTTAATTCGATCATAGCGGAATCGCAGTTAATTGCAAAGCTGATGAGCTAGCATTGAAAGATACCCTATATTCATTATCGGTAGAATGGAAAAAAGTCGGTGCTCCAGCATCCTCTTGTGTTCTACTACTGTATAGCTGGGCCTCGCGGATGTTTGGCCAACGCTGGGCCACCATCGGTACTTGCGCTGTCACAAAAGCCTTTTGACCCAAGATTGGCGTACATGTTGTAAGATTGCGAATCTTACCAGACGCCGTCTGCAGAGGATGTTGTTGGAAGAAGATGCAGTAGAAACAACTGAGCACTTCCTACGTGACTGTCCCGTGTTTGGGAGGTCATCCCACCAAACAGGCGGGTTTAGCGCCTTTGCCAATGTGTATTGGCTAGTAAGCGTTTTGCCAATCTGCCAGTCCGAACACAGGAGTTCTTGTTATCAATGACTTCATAAAGAACAACATTTATCAATCTTCGTGCGATCTTTGGCATGACCAAATTTGGCATTAGTCTTGCTAATTTATTTATGGACGGACGGCTGAAGGGTTGCTGGACGTAATTCTGGTGGCTAGTAGATCCAACTTCCAGCTCTACAGGGTTCAAGCTTATACTGAATTATCATTAGAAAGTTTCTTTTGATAATTAAAATAAACCTTTGAGTCGGCTGACGATTGATGGTTACTCACCTAAGTAATCAAACGTAGCAATTTATCATAATATACCGTAAACTACAAAGAAGAACTATCAATTACTACCATTTGACCTGTGAGGCAAACATTTCGTTAAACAACAATTTAGTATTTACAAAAAGAAACGCCATTCATCAGCCACAAAAGAATAACGCATGATCTAATTGGAAGACAAATTGCACGATACAATGTCGAAGTATAAATACGACACAAAAGGCCTCATGGACAGATGCGCTATAAGTAACATACATCTGCACAACCGAAGTACAATAACAAATATGACTTATTAGGTAGTTCTGCAGCAACATATTAAGGCAGCGTAGAATTAGAGCAAAGTAATTCAATTTAGACAATTAATTTGTGGATTAAGTAATGATGCACAGTTATATACTGTCATACATACATATATGGATAGAAATTATGTACTATTATTTTTTAATTCCCAGCAATCTACATAAGCGTCTGTGGTCACGCTGAAACCCGTTGGACGGAGAATGTAACCAAACAAGATACTGAGGGTAAACCGCAAAAGACCATCGAAACGTTTTCCGGTTCCGAATTGTATTACAGCAGTGAGAATCATGTTTATGGACAAAGCGGTGGCGTACAAATCGAATTACCGGCCGGCAAGTATGCATTTCCCTTTCAGGCGACCATACCACCGAATGCACCCACATCGTTTAACGGTTCGTGGGGTCAGGTACAGCATGAGGTCGCTTTGGTGATCGATCGTGTCATGCGTTATGATAATAAATTCAAGCAGGGATATACGGTGATATCACCATATGATTTGAACCTCAATCCGGACCATATGGTGAGTGGTTTAACTAAATTGAATTTCTAATGATTACTACCTCTTTGATTTGATTTAGAAACCATTTCAAAAGATCGAAGAGAAGACATTCTGTTGGAGTTTTTGTTGTGGCAACAAAGGACCAATGGTTATGCATGTAAAGGTGCCGTTTTCCGCTTACGCACCTGGGCAGAAGATACGCTTCAACGTTGTGCTGGACAATCAGTCAGATGTGCACTGCTCCGATGTCAAGGTGCGTTTAATGAAGAAGGTCAACTTCACCAGCCGCAATCCGGAAGCTAAACGACAAGTTGTTGAAGTTAAAGTAGCAGATAATCACTGCGGTGAAGTGGTTAAAAATAATAAAGCGGAATTTAATGAATATTTGCAAATTCCCTCGACCACACCCACTTCACTGGAGAACTGTAGTCTCATTAAAGTGAGTTATACTCTGAAGTTCATAGCGAAAGTTTCACGCATCCACGGAGATTTGATAATCGAATTTCCACTGACCATCGGCACTGTGCCGTTATATGCTAGCGCCAACGACCAAGGTCCGGTTACAACGCAGCCTGGCTCAGGGCCGGTCTACAAGCCACTACGTATGTTTGCATTCTTTCATATAGATACAACATATTTTTTAAATAAAAATAATTTTTAATTTGTGCCCATAGCACCACCTATGTTCGAGGAGGATGTACGTAGCGAACAATTTGAAGATAACACATTCCGCCCACGTTATCCTGTCTTTCTCAGCGATGCTGGCATATCTGCTGGTAATGCTGGGCCAAATAATCAACCATTACCACCATCAAATGGTATATATCCTTCGAATATTGCTCCGGCACCAGCACCTGCAGCGCCAATGCCTTCTACTCCGCAGCATAACAATTCTACACCAGCTCACAATTATACGCCCTCACCAGCTGCTGCATCTTCGCCAACTTCACCTACGCCATCTGCACCTTCCTTAAATAATCCTACTGCGCGCCCCACAACAACCCCAGCTACTGGTGGTGGCAATATAGAGGTTCTAGGATTCAGCTTGCCAGCGGACTATGAGCCCACTCCGGCACCAGCGCCAGGTTCCAAGCCTGGTATTGGTTGGAAATAAATATTGGAATTTATTTTGAAGAATAACTTTTTGGTATTACGCAAACAAGCGAGCATATATGCATATGTATAAAGACCCCTAATCGATTTTTAAAAGTTTTAAATATTTATGTTTATATACATAGATGCATGCATATGCAGCAAAATTATTGCATTTTACAACAAATACATACGTTTGTTTCAATATATTTACATATATGAATATTTTTGTATAATTTTGTATTAATTATTAAAAGACGGAAAAATAATAAAATAAAATCTTTTTATTACTTCCTACTACTACCTACTGAAAAAGTCTGCATACAGACGAAATAATCCCTTCGGCATGTATTTGCGAATGGCAATATGTAGCTAATATTGAAAATCTAAGGGATGTCTTTTGCATAAAAATTAAACTTCAATTGCAAATTTCGCGATTTTTTTGCGCTATCTATTATTAAATCTTGAAAGTATAAAAAGCATCTACATTCTACTTTCGAGTCAGTGTTGATTTTTATAACAATATTATTTCTTTAGTTAAAGTTTTAAGAATATTAGGCTTGCTGCTGATCCGATCTAGCCGAACGTTTGGTTTTGCAAACGGTGTTTCCTTTTTTCAGTTTCACATATACTTACGAGCAAGAAAACTATTTCACATTATCAGCTTAATAAATATAAAGATCAAATTTGAATAATACATATTTATCAAAGACTTTTAATTTTTCAGTAAATACTCACATATGTACTTCCGTTGCATCTCCGGCGGATGCGCATACCTAGAATACTGCTGCTACGCCGTTTCATTTTATTACATCCACATCAATCAATAAAAGGTGCTAATTTATATCGCTTGAACTTTGTAATTTCCACAATTTTATAAAGGGTAGAAGTGCAATAAATAAAACACTACTAACAATTTATCTTAATAATTTAAAATATAAGATCGTAACTCACCAATGTTGCCGTATTTCTCAGGCAATTAAGCTGAAAGCTCACAAAAGTGCGCGTTACCGATTATAAGTTAAGTTTGAAACTACCAACACTAAGTAATATTATGAGCAGATTTTTAAATTCTCTAAAATTTTTTTTAATTAAAGTATTTTAAGTACGATATTATAGTCCTATTGAAACTATATACTTTTATATTCTAAAATGGCAATATCATTCGTGTTAATTCCGTAGTGCTGCCAATTTAAATTGAGTGCGTTGGTTTTGCGAAAGAATATCTATTTGAAACAAAATTATTATGTTTAAATATTTCTAATGCACACAATTAAGCTAATTATCTTATCTTTGTAGCTTATTTCTTCATACCACGAATATATATATATTTTTTTTTTCGGAAAAGTTATTTTATACGGAAACCAAAGCAGGCACAACATCACAACTAAATTCAAAGCAACTCTGTCAACAGAGTGCGACCAAGTTTTAGTGCTCAGAATAGAAGAAAATCATTTATTGAATAAAACTGAGTAATACAAGATGGACGTAATTTTGTCGTCGTCCAATTGCAATTTTTACTTTATTTTTTGTTTGTGAAAACTATCTGAAATCAATATCATACAACACAATACAAGTAAAAGTTCTGGTAAAAAAATTATAAGTAAAAAATTTGTTGGAAACATACACAGATATACAAAAGCGTGTTTTTCTTGATTAACTTTTTGTATTGCTACGCCTCTGCGGTTTTTTCCAATAGTGTGTACATAGGTGCGCGCGTGTGTGTATTGCAGAAAACGACAGTTTTTTGTTTGGTGAAAAATCGAAGTGTGTTACGCCGCTGCATCTGCATTGGTTCAACGGTTCGTGTTACATATTCCCGTTGTTGAAACGGTGAGTTTATATCCTGCTTTTTATATATTTTTTTATTTCAACATTCTTTCAAATAATAATTTTGTTTTATTTATATTATGCATACTTCAGTTCGTTCTAATTTTCCCCGTATCTGCCCATTTTTAGAAGTTGGAGCATGTTTTTTTTTTGGCTTAACTGAGCTGCCTAGCTACAAAATCGCAGATGTTTACCCTCTTAGGTTTGTTTTTGTCCCTTGCAGCGCAATTACCACCGCCGCTCTCATAAAAGAAAACAACAAAAACAATACCAATAATTTATAAATTATTAAATTTCAAACTATAATAATAAAATTATGCATACATTGAAACTACTATTCAAAGTAATTAAGTGCTCTCGGGGGTGTGTTAAAGGTCAATATCAAGCAGCTGTTTCTTTAAGAACAGATTGAACTGAAAGTTTACAATACTCTATATTTAATTTTTCACACTGAAATAAATAATTGTATTGATATCACGTGTATTTTTGTAATGCGATTCCTTTCTTATTGTCCTCGGTATCTGAATTTGTTGTGCATAGGTAGCAGAACAGTGAATTCCCTTAGAGCGTTATGGTCGCCGCTGCTCTAATAAAAAAGAAAACAAAAACAGCATTCCGTTAATTCGAAATATAAGAAAAATATTGTGAGAGCGAATTCAGAGAGGGAGCGCAAAATAAAGCCAGGGTTGTGTATGCCACGGTGAAAAGTGCTGCCAAATTATCATTTGATTATATATTAAAACATCCTTAATAATTTTAAAACATAACAGCATAATTATTAAAATTTACACTTCCGAATAATTTTGATGTTTGGTTAGGAAGGCGGGCATCGCATACTTTATTTACGACCTCTTTTAGATTTATGTTGCCTCAATTTCAATTAAATTAAATACTACATTTTTTAGTCCCTCGTTTATTTATTAGTTCAGTTTCATTTTCATACTAACTCATCCTTAGATTTCCGTATTGCTTTCCGTGGGCTGAATGATTTCATTCAGTAAAATATAAATAAATGTAAATAGAGGTCTACGTCTGTAGGTACACACCTGTTCATATATCATTAATGAGTCAAAGTTTGTGTATTTATTTACATACATACATCATCTTGTGGATGTTATCCATTTGTATTCATGTTTGTAGTCTGTGCTCTTGCTTATTATTTATTTACTGTTTGTGTCTCTTCGAATGTTCAAAGTTGTCACATCATTTTAGTATAGAAATATATTGTATGTATATGTAAATTTCTATTTTGAAAGACAGTAAGGAGATTTTTGAAAGGTGTGTTAAGTGAATTCGATATATGTACATATGTAAGTTAAATAAAATTTATTTAATTCATAAATTTTTTACACTATAGAGACATACAGTATCGGACAAAACATTTGCAACTAGAGCAAAGTTCTAGATTTTTTTTTTGTCTTACAATGCCATTTTCCCTTCGGATTGCTTTTTGTTTCAAGTTTTTAAATTTACAGCATTGAAGTTACATATTTTGCAATGTTTATCGCGATCTCTTTTTTATTTTGCCGGTTATATTTGAAAACAATTTCAAACGTATGCCAATCCGCCGCCACAAAACAATTGCAACTCTGTTTTGTTCGTTTCTTTTTCTAACGGTATTGAGCTTGAATTCATTAGCACATTTACTGAGCATAATTTCTGTTCTGAATTTTTGCGAAAACACGTTTTTATTCAAATTTTTTTACAAAAAAAGTAATGGCTCTTAATAAATTCGGTGAAGCACTCCGAGCACGTTTTAGTGATGATTATAATAACGAAACTTCTCAAAAAGAAATTTCTATAAAGTACAGAATTCAAAAGTCATCAGTCTTACGAATAATTTCGAACTTTTTTAGGAACAAAACTTTCGAACTAGTGCATCGTGGAAGCCGACCAAGAAAAACTGAAGAAATATGATATATATAAATGCTCAGGATGAGGACCCGATTTGAAATTCGGGTTATTGTATGTCTGTCTGTCCATTTGACTTGAGCTAAAAATAGAGATATCTTGATAAAACTTGGTATGAGCTTTCCTTGAGAAAAAGTTTACGAGCTCTTAGATAAGATAAAGAACTGTAATTGGCGAATGTGAACCCCGCGCACACCCATATAACGTTACTGTTAAAAACAACCTAAAGCGCGATAAAGCAGTAACTGAATACGCCAGAGATATTAATTTTTACCCATATGATGGTATGATACTTCTATAATGAAGCCGGGATTAAAATTGCTCATGGGCGTGGTTTCAGTGTGACAGTCTGAAAATGGGCGCACTCCGTCTCAAATGGAAATCAGTTCTTCCTTTAGCCCTAATATAAAGATTTTCGAACTTTCGGTTAGCTTTATACCACATATCTATTTCGGCCTATATGCGAGTTATCTTAATAAAATTGAGAGACAAAAAATTTATATATTCTGCATCATATTATATGTACATGTAAATTTTGAATAAATAGAGAGAACGAGAGGGAGAAACAAAATGCATGATCGCATGAAATTGTGCAAAAGGTAAATGACCAGACTAACAGCGCTATATTTACTGCAGACATTTCTATTATAGTGATTTTTTTCTTTTTAACGCTAATTTTTAATTGCTTTCATTCCTTGTTTTTGTTTGCTGTCGTTGTTGTCGTAGTGATGGAAGTAGATTTAACTAAAAATTGATAAAACTGTATACAATATTAAATTTGTATGAATGTCTATGCATAGAATACAAGTTCAGAGTGGAGTATCACGTATGTGAAAAATCGATTTGATTTAAGCATTTTTGGCGGTCGTGACAAAGCGGAAATCTATCAAAGTTTACAAATAAATAGCGTTTGCTATTTTATTAATTTGCTATGACTGTAAGGTAGCAATGACGTGTCATGCGATGACCAAAGCAATAAACCTACGCCGTGTCATTATTCTATGCTTTACAAAAATCTCTTCGGCTCACTCTACTATTTCAATGTATCACTTTCGAAACAAACGAATGTACACTCGTACTATGGTATCGTATGGGGCTAATCAGTTGAGTGCCCACACAAGGTAGGAACGCCGCTCCCCATACCCTTTGCAGATGTATATATATATAAGTAAAAATGAAACAGTTAGTTGGAATATTGAACCTCATGGAGGAGTAGTTGCGGTTCTAATGGTTTATTTGTCTATCTGCTTGTCTGTTGACGCGGCTGTCGGGTGCGTTGTGGGTGTTGCTTCGAAATGGGACCTTTGGCCCCAAATGATAATTATTTGTTTTGCTTTGCTTTGTAATTTCTCTACATTTTTTGATGCACTCGTGTGATTAAAAACATGTTTCCTACCCTATCATTTCCCTTCTGCGCTTGTTTGCATGTCAAAACCGCAAAAGACCATAGTATTTCATGCGGTAATCGATGACCATTATGAAGCCAGTAAACTTTCATAACATTTCAGAATGAGAGTAAACCGATTGCCAACGACATTTTTTCACTATTTTGCTGCACAGTTAATTACACTATGTGCTCTTATGTATTTGAATTTTTTGTACTCATTGTTGAATACTGTATGGTCTCTTTGTGTATTGGAAAGAAGTTATCGGTAGCAAATATTGTTTTTTTTGGTTTTCTGTACTGTGTGTGGTTTACTTGCCATATTTTTCAACAAATCTAGGTAGGAGTGATTTTTTAAGAAGTTCTGTTCTAGTCCTGTCCTAGTTTCTGTCTAGGGCTGGCTATTAGAAGAGCTTTTTGTTCCACTGTTTTAGTATTATAAAAAAAAATTATTTAACTAAATAAAATCTTATGCAATTCATGCAAAAAATTAAAAGCTTTTACTTTAACCATTCTTTTTGCAATTTTTTAATGACTATTATTTAAGAAAACCTATTGCTTTTGTTTTGTACTTGTCTCTTTAGTACTGGCCACTTGTTTGTTTATTGCCACACTCAAGTGTGCTTGCAACACAAAAATTTCACTCCATAAAATACGACACATTCATGTTTAGTTTAAACTATTTTAAAAGCGATTTCAGTGAACTGCTGTACCGGTGCGCTATTTGTGGTTTTTAGCGCTTGTAAAGCCTCAGAATTCCGATGTCTCATTTTGATATTTTAGTTATTTTTACGACACTGCATTCAAATTGAATTAAATTTGGATTCTTGGCAGTCGCAACTTCAGTAACGCTCTCATAGCCTCAGATACACATTTGTGGTGCTACCGTGCAGGTACCTTGCAGGGAAAAGCAATCTTTCCTGTGTGAATTTAACGGTTTGGAACTGAATCATTTTAGTTAAACGTACCGTTCGTCGTAATAGGCAAATTGTGATTTTTTAGTGCATCGTATTAACTTTCCACTATTGAAGATATAAATATATCGAGTTGGAGAAAATTTTTAATTTCGAGGACAACCAAGGGTTATTTTATATAGAGCTGAGCAAGTTCTGAACTAGCGCTCTTCTCTGCAGGGTGTTTTTGAAAATGTGTCTGCATTGGTGTTCCATTTACACTACGCGAACCTAATTTTTTTAGTGTTCTTTTCTGCTTATAGCCGGTGCGGCTATACTTCTTTTATATGTGCATATGTATATTTGGTGTTGCAATTTCATTTTCCCAGATATTTGAAGTTAATGAGGCGTCGTCGTTCTATAATATCTTAAAATGCTTTTGAAAAGCCTGTGAGAAGCGTAAATACATAGAATTTCTGCATAAATACATACATACATACATATGTATGTATATTCACATGTAAACAAATGGATAGGAAAGTTCTTTGAAGCTGCACAACGGAAAAGCTATTGAATTTTATTAATTTATTTATTCTCTTTATGTGAAGTAAATATGAATAGAGATTAAATTATTCTAAAATACGTTGCCGGTTGGATATATGAAGTTAAAATATTTAATTCAAACATTACTTATTGCATGTCTTGGAAATATGTTTGTTTACGAGGTTATAAATTTTTCTGGCGATTTTATATATTGGATCAATGAACTCTCTGAACCGAATTCTTCATCTTCGAGAGCAGAAAAAAACCGATGCGCCAAATCTTGTGAATTGGTATATCTTCACGCTAAAATTTTAACCAAAATTTCAAATTTAATGGTTGTTCGAAAAATTACGGATACGTCGACCGGAATTTCGTGCTAACCGGAAAACTTTTATTCATTTAAATTGGTTTAAACACAATTTCAGTACATTTTCATATCCTTCGACTCAAATAAACCATTGAATATTTTGCATTTGAAAAGGCCATAAAGTTTATTTATATGAAGCAAACATAACTATTCATATATAGTATGTACATGCAACAAATACATGCACGTATGTTTATTAAATATTATATATTATATCATCAGATACTGCAAATACCGCTTTGGGCAGCCGCTGCATTTACTTATTATAATACTTCCTTGTTTTTCTACATGTTTGCAATTTTCATTTCGTAATTTTCATGCCCGTAACTCCGGTGAACCATGAAGGTAATCAATTTCCCAGCGAGGCAGGTCGCAATAACACCCAAATTTGACAGACAACCAACTTAAATGGCAAATACAATGATTCGTGCTAAGATTGGCACATACTCATGCCACACGTTGCACTAAAAGGCAATACAGCTATCATGCTTCAATGATTTTCCAGTCTTTATTTTGGATTACATTTTTCCTCACTTATTTTCTCATGCCTTTTTATTGGGCACTCGACAACTACTCGTTCAATTGAAATTCAACTAGTAAGAAGTACGCAAAGTTTAATTTTCATCTTCGTTTTCTATTCCCAATTTTCAATGTACTTCAATTGATTTTTGATTTTTCCATCTAGCAGATTTCTACTAATTTGCTGCTCTCATTCGCATTTCAGACGTTGCAACCGAAGCTACGGCGACACTAACAGCGCAACAGAAGACGCTTGAAAACTGCAGAAACATACATAACAAGATTAAGTCACATATCTACTACGCCAACGAAATTCAAAAAAAAAGTATAAATAGCTAACAGCTGTAGGAAAACAACTGAGCCTTGCTCACATCTTGTCATCATTATTCACCTTCATACCTACAAATATATAGCATACTTTCATCTCGATCGTAAATCAAATTATTTACATTGAATAATTACCAACATGACTGAGGATACAGAATACAAAAAATTACCTGTGGATGAACGTTGTGTGCACAAATTGTGGAAGGCGCGCGTGGATGGTTACGAGGAAGCGGCGAAAATTTTTCGTGAAATTGACGATGAGAAGTCACCGGAATGGATGAAATTTTTGGGTCTCATTAAGAAGATGGTTGTCGATTCGAATGTGGTCGCACAGGAGAAAGGTCTTGAAGCGGCATTAATATTTGTGGAGAATTGCAGTCAAGCTGGTAAAACAGTGGGTGATGTTATGGCCGGCATTGTGCAAAAATGCATTGCCGCACCGAAAGCCAAAACCAAAGATTTGGCTGTGCAAGTGACGCTCATGTATATTGAGATCGAAAAACATGAGGCCGTCATTGAGGAACTCGTCAAAGGCATGGAACATAAAAATCCAAAAATTGTTGCCGCTTGTGTTGCGGCCACAACACTGGCGCTGCGCGATTTCGGCAACAAAGTAGTGAGCGTAAAGCCGCTAATTAAGAAACTAGCACCGCTAATGAGCGATCGTGACAAAACCGTGCGCGACGAGGGCAAACAACTGGCCGTCGAAATATATCGGTGAGTGTTGCAAATCGCACACGTTTAGTTTTGGCGTTTTAATTTAACTATGATTTTAAAATTGCAGCTGGATTGGCGCCGCAATGAAACCACAAATCACCACATTGCCGCAGGTCACACTTAAAGAACTCGAAGATGAATTCGACAAACTCAAGGGAGAAAAGGCTGAACCATCAAGGTATTATTACTTGCGTTAGTTTTTTCTTGTTGTTATGTAATTTTTTTATTATAATTTTTTTTTTTAAGATATTTGAAGTCACAACAAGAGAAACAACAGCAAATCTCGGCTGCTGCTGCCGAGCAGGAGGAGGCAGGAGATGGTAAATATTACTATTTTAGTTAGTAAATGTTAATATTTCGTTTAATCTCTTATTTATTCAACCTCTATGTCGCCATACTTGCCTCTTTTGATACATTTATTACGAGCTAAAAACTATAATTTCTTATCTTAATTTTATTCATTTTTAATTTCTTATATAAACCAATAATAAAAAACTTTGGTTTACAAAAGTTTTTATCTTCAAATCTCTAATATTTAAAATATAACCGAATTTCAAGAATGACTGTTTTAAAAATTTATTTCCATTTCTTAGTGTTAATTAGGTATTTGAGGAAATGAAATATATTTACAAGTATACATATTTATATTTTGAGCAGAAAATTTCCATTTCCTTGATGTTACATTTTATGGGTGATTCATCATCATAAATAGAAAGCCGAATATAAATTAATGATAATCTGGAAATTCAGAATTTTTTCATACATATCATATATCCATATTTTTACGTACGTCTAAAAATATTTCCAAAATACCCCTCAAAATTTTGAGTTAACTCCTTTTTATCGTGTTACATACCAAAAATATATTAATTAATTTCTTTTTCTGCATCATTAGCCCTCTATTCACACATACACAGTTTCCCATAGGAAATTCTTGAGCCTTTATATTCTTCCGCTTTTCGCGCACCCACCCAAATGAGCTCAGCATTAAGAATAATGTTGGGTAAAGTGATTTAGGAAATTTGATATTTGCGTTTATCGCAGTTATTGAGATCTACAGTTGTTTTTGTTTTGATATTCGCATGCGATAAATATGCACCGCTTTTAATGCTTTTGTTGGATTGTTTTAATTGCCACTTTGTCACGCCACATTGGATATGACGGTAATTTCGTATACTAAAGAAAATCATATAATTCTTATGTGCTCCAGACACACCCTCAAACCGTCTATTTCACACCTTTATTTAGTGCTTTGCGTTTTTGGTTAATTTCATGGGACATATTTGGTTAAACTTTTTTATTTTTATATTAATTATTGTATTTTTTTTTTGTTGTTTTTTTTATTTATAGATGAAGATGGTGAGGGTGAAGAATGCGTTGATCCAATAGACCTCATCGATCCTGTTGATATACTCTCGAAGATGCCTAAAGATTTCTATGAAAAGTTGGAGGAGAAGAAATGGACTTTGCGTAAGGAGTCATTAGAGGCGCTCGAAAAACTTTTAACCGAGAATCCCAAATTGGAGAGTGGCGAATACGGAGTGCTGGTGAACACACTCAAAAAGGTTATCACGAAGGATAGCAATGTTGTTTTGGTGGCAATGGCCGGCAAGAGCTTAGCGATGTTAGCCAATGGATTGGGAAAACGTTTTGGAACTTATGCTATGGTAAGTTACGTTATATAAAATATGTGCATGAATTTGGAGAACATTAAATGTTAATTATATTTGAAACATTCCTTAGGCCTGCGTTCCGTCACTCTTGGAAAAGTTCAAAGAGAAGAAAGCCAATGTTGTCGCCGCACTACGTGAATCCATGGATGCGATCTATCCCTCCACGAATCTGGAAGCGATGCAGGAATGCATTGTAGAATCGTTGGGAAATAAAAATCCTAGCGTTAAATCTGAAACGGCTTTCTTCCTAGCACGTGCCTTTGCACGCACGCAACCGACCGCAATCAATAAGAAACTACTAAAATTGCTTGTAACTACACTGATTAAGACACTAAATGAACCTGATCCTACAGTACGTGACGCCTCAGCCGAAGCACTGGGCACACTGCTTAAGCTGATGGGTGACAAGTCCGTTGGACCCTTCTTAGTAGAGGTGGATGCGTTGAAGATGGCCAAAATCAAAGAATGCCAGGAGAAGGCTGAGATTAAAGTTAAGGTGGTGGGCGTCAAAAAGGAGCGTCCTGCTACAGCGCCGGCATCGAAAACTTCAGTGGCAGCCGCCTCGTCAGCTGGTAATGTGGCTTCCGGGGCATCTTCCCGAAGCGGCTCTACCGAACCGAAACCAGGGTCACGACCCGCTACCGCAGGCAGCAAAAAACAAGTAACCAAACGCGCTGCGGGAGGTGGCGGTGCAGGCGGGGGCGCACCTCTTGCCAAATCCGCCAGTAGCGCTAAAGTGCAGACCACTGAGCGTGAAATGTCACTAGAAGAAGTTCAAGCTAAGGCTGAGGAACTGTTACCGGCCGATGTGCTAGCCGGTTTAATAGACTCGAACTGGAAGAACCGTTTAGCAGCGTGCGAAAATGTATTGCAAATTATTGGCGATTTCGATGTTAAGCAATCGGGTGTATCACAGGTACTAGTGCGTACGATTAGCGCACGCAAACCGGGCTTAAAGGTAATATTGAGTTTTGAAATCATTATTTCTACAGTTACTAATATCACCTTTTCGGCTTACAGGAGATGAACTTCCAAGTGCTAAAGCATAAACTTGATATAATACGCATTGTGGCCGAAACCTATCCGCTGACAACAACCACAATCGATTTGGTAGTTAATGAAGTGACAGAGAAATTGGCTGACATTAAAAATGGCTCCACCGCGGCTGATGTGTTGACCGCCTTTGCTGAAGCTACCAAACTGGAGCATATAGTTGGCCGTGTACTCACTTTCGCCTTCGAGCAAAAATCGCCAAAAGTGCAATCCGAAGCCTTGAATTGGGTGAGCAAAGCCATAATCGAGTTTGGTTTTCAAATACAACCCAAATTGCTGCTGGATGACGTACGTAAGGCGGTGCAAAGCACCAATCCTACAGTCCGCAGTGCCGCCATCGGTCTACTCGGCACGATGTCTATGTACATGGGTAGCACGCTAATGATGTTCTTCGAAAGTGAGAAACCTGCATTGAAGTCACAAATACAAACCGAGATGGACAAAAATGCTGGTGAAAAGCCACCGAAACCAGTGCGTGGCGTTAAGAAGACGGCTGCCAGCGCCAGCAGTGCCGCTGGCTCCGGTTATGCGGACGATGACGCAGGCGATGATGATGAGCCGCAAGAGCAAATTAATTTGGCTGATATGTTACCACGCGTCGATATCGCATCACAAATCACCGAGTCACTGCTGAAAGAGATGTCCGACAAGGACTGGAAAACACGCAATGAGGGTCTCAATAAACTACAAACTATTATAAGCGAAGCGAGGTTGATTAAACCAACAATTGGTGATTTAGCGCCAGCACTGGCGTTACGCCTTGTCGACTCGAATGCAAAAATTGCACAAACCGCCATGTCCATATGTGAACAGCTCGCAAATGCCATGGGTTCGAGTTGTAAGAGTCATGTGCGCACACTTTTCCCCGGTTTCTTACATGCACTCGGCGATAATAAGGCCGCTGTACGCTCTGCCGCCTTGAATTGCATCAATAGTTTTGGCGAAAAAGGTGGCTACAAAGAATTCTTCGAAAGTGAAATGATTGCCGATGCACTGAAAACCGGCTCACCGGCTCTTAAATCCGAACTATGGGGTTGGCTAGCCGAGCGTTTGCCACAAATGCCTCCCAAATCCATACCGAAAGAAGAGTTAACCTCGATGGTACCGCATTTGTATGCGCACATCTGTGATCGCAATGTGGATGTGCGCAAGAATGCCAATGAGGCGGTGTTGGGCATAATGATACATTTAGGTTTCGAGAATATGGTAAAAGCGTTGGATAAGCAGAAACCCGCTTCTAAAAAGGACATACAAGCGGCATTAGATAAAGCACGTCCAAATTTGCCGGTGAAACCGTTACCTAAAGGCAAACAGCAGGCACCCATTGAAGAGCCAGCAAAGAAGACAGTACGCGGCGGTGGCGCGCAGAAAAATGCTGCTACCAAGGGCGGCGCAGCAGGTGCGGCGGATAAGACTGGCGGTTCGTCGCGTAAGAAAGACGAAGACGTCGACACGTCACCACTATTGGCGGTGAATAATTCCAAAAATCAACGTTTGATTGACGAGCAGAAAATGCGGGTATTGAAGTGGACCTTCACAACACCACGAGAGGAATTTATCGAGCTGCTGCGCGAACAAATGACTACGGCCAATGTTAACAAAGGACTAATGGCCAATATGTTTCACGACGACTTTAGGTGAGCGTCCAAGCAATAGAAGACGAAGTATTATGTTGGAGAAATGTTAAATTAAATACATATAATTTTTAAAAGTTATATTGAGGTTATGTTTATATACAAATATCTAAAAGATCAAACTTTGTTAGTACTATCACTTCCTTAATATGTAATACGTTATTGACTTTGGTGTTGAATGTTCTCATTTTATTAATTTGTTGTTTCAGTATGATATTTTTAACCAGTAATTCATTTATTTAGGTACCATTTGAAAGTTATCGAGGCTTTGAACGAAGATTTGCCCAACAACAGCAAAGCATTAGTCTGTAATCTGGATTTAATACTGAAATGGCTTTCACTGCGTTTTTACGATACAAATCCTTCAGTTTTGCTGAAGGGCCTCGAGTATCTTAACCAAGTTTTCCAGACATTGGTTGAAATGGAGTATATACTGGCAGAGAATGAAGGCAGCGCATTCATACCACATTTGCTCCTAAAGGTAAACACTAATTTTTTAATATTAATTTGACTTATAATTGTTATTTTACATATTCTGTAGCTCGGCGATCCTAAAGACGCTGTACGCGTTGGTGTACGCTCTCTGCTACGTCAAATCTTGCTCGTCTATCCCTACACAAAAGTATTTGCCTACGTTATGGATGGCCTCAAGTCTAAGAATGCCCGTCAGCGTACCGAATGCTTGGACGAGCTCGGCTATTTGATTGAAAACTATGGGCTAACCGTGTGCCAGCCATCGCAACAGGTGGCATTGAAAGAGATAGCACGGCACATTTCCGATCGTGATAATTCGGTGCGCAATGCAGCTCTGAATTCAGTTGTACAAGCATATTTCTTAGCTGGCGAAAAGGTATACAAACTGATTGGACAACTAAATGAAAAAGACCTGTCCATGTTGGATGAACGCATAAAGCGCGCCAAAAAGACGCGTAAGCCTACAACAGTTGCCGCAGATACGACGACGGCGGTGGGAGGCTGCGTTGCAGGTGGCGTCGGTGGTGGTGCCAAATCGGGTGCACAGGTGGTGCAACAGGATAGCATTGAAATCGAGGAGCACACAACAAATGGCGACTACGATGAGCTACCGCCGCCCGACGAGCAGCCAATGCCGGCAGCAAGGTGAGTGCTGTGGCTGTGAAGTGTATGTAAATGACAGTACGTCTCTGCTACAATTTCGCCGAGAAGAGTGTAGTGAGCATAACGTAAAAAGTGAAAAACAAATTAATTAACGACCGTGCAAATGTGTATATTTGTGTGTGTAGACTTACATGTAAATAGTAGAAACGCTTTTTGGCTTATGTGAACGTCTGAACAATGCAGACGCAGTCCAAATTAATGCATTGACTTTGTTCGTTATTAATATTTTTCACTTTTGTACAAAATTCTACTTGAAAATTTGATATAATACTCGAAACGTTTGCATATAATTTTATATTTGGACAATTAAATGCTTAATATATTACTACTAAATCAAAACAGAAATATTGTACGAAGATACGAAATTGTTTACTAAATTGTATATTTCCCTTAATAATTGTAGTGCAGATCTTCTTCCTCTTTTCGCTAATCCCCATATGTTTTTTGAACATTTTTAATTTCTTCACATTTGCTGCTCTCTAACATAATTGAGAACACAAAACAAGCCAACTAAGAAAAGAAAGCATAACAATAGTAATAACAAGGATTAATCTTTTAATTTTCACTTCCTTAGTGTGCAATTGCAAACGAATGCGTATGAAGCAAATGCCAGTATGGATGAGAAAGACAAGCGCGCCTCTTCGCTCATAAGACAAGCGTAATTTCCCTTTTTAACATTTTCTACTTATATTATTTATTTTTTAACTATTTTTATTTTAAGTTGCTTTTTTTATTTCCTATCCGCTGCTTTTTATTTTCTTTACATTTTCATACTCAAATGTTTGTGTGTGTGGCATTTACTGGATTTTTGTTTTCGGAATCTTTTGCAAATTAACCGTCACCCATTACACTAACAAAATTGTGTGTGTGTTTTTTAAATGTTTGACTCTCGAATACATGTACATATATATAATAAATCATTTATAATTAAAAGAAAAAATATATTTTCATATTCTAAAAAATTGCAAGAGAGTGCGAGCCTATTGTATTAATTTGTTCCAAGCCTTATAATCTGTTGCCACCATTGTCCCACATATTTGATTTTCATATATAAATTTTGATTTTTTTTTTTTTATTAAATTAGTAAATGTATATACTAACTCTTTAAAAAATTAAAAATATTTTCATTTAAAATTATATTTTAAATTTAAATTTCGCCAGTGTAGCTACTGCAGCTTACTCGAAAATTTTCTTCTCTTTTAAAAGTACCTTGAGAAACATAATTCTTAAATAAAAACATATAACAAATCTTAAAATTTAAAAATTGTAAAGCTTTAATAACTTTTAACATTTTTGTATACATATAATATATGTATCGGTATAGACAATGTACTAATAGACTCGATTAAAATTTGAAATGTTGCTCAACAGCAATTAAGAATTTCTTTCATTATCTAAAAATCAAAAAATATAATTGTTTTTGCAATGAATAGAAGGTAAACTTGAGTTTGCAGCTTCAAACCGTTTTTTGTATTGTCTTCGAAGGTCAATAATTTTGAACGCTGCACCTTAACTCGAGTAAAGTTGTCATGGCTTGTGATTATATAATTTTATCGATTGTACAGATTCACTGTTACTTCCATTATTTATTGATGTAAATACAGATTTTTATGTCTGCAAGTCGAAACATTGTTTTTAGATTGAAAAACTTGGCTGTTACATATATTTATGCATCTTTTTCTATTAAATTTATTTGTTTGCATAATTTAATTTAATTTTTTTTTTAATTTTTTAAGATGTGTATAAGAGACAGAAATTTATTTTTTACATGTTATAGTTCTTTATTATTGTTTTAGCTGCTTTTTTACTTTTTTAATTTTTTTTTAATTTTTTAAGATTAATACAAAATTATAGATTCTTTTATCACTCTTAATATATAGATGTGTATAAGAGACAGATTATATAATTGTCGCCACACCACCACAAATGTAGATATTGATATGACAGCTGCAATTTATTTAATATGTTTCGCTTATTATAATATAGTCACACCTTAATTCATATACATATATTCCTTTTCATTACAACTTTTTATTAGTAATTGTTAAGTTTTATGTCTAATTTCTTATCATTTATATTTTATTTTTCTAGTATTATTTTAATTGTTTTTTTTTATTTTTTTGCATTCACATTTCCGTTTTTTTTTTTTTTTTTTTTTTTTTTTTTTTTTTTTTTTTTTTTTTTTTTGCCTATTTAATTTATGTTTTTATCTTCTGCTTCATCATAAATCACATACATATTTGTATCTACTTTCATTGTTTGTTTTTGTTTGTTACTATCGGTCGTAGTCCGCTTGTATTTTTGGCGTCTTTCACGTTTTCGTTTGTTCCGCTTGCATTACACTCATCAAATATTTGCTAAAAAACAAAAAAAAAACAAATCCTAACAGCAAAGCCTTGGCACTAAAAAAATAAATATTGAATATTTGAAAGAGAATATTGAAATGTTTTTCAAAAGCTGTTTCATGTTTTCATTGTAAATTAAAAGGTAACCTAATTCCTAAATATAATGAAAAAATAGCAGATAAACTTGAGTTTTTCTGAACAATTCCATGCTGTCTATGAACTGGTCATTTAACATATTTGGCATTAGTACAATAAAATAGTTTCGTAAATAAAAATAATAATTTCTGCTCAATATCTCAATATTAGTTAGTTTGGTTAAAACTTAATAACAAAAAATAATAGAAAAATAAAATATTGCATTATTTAGCTAAACGGAATTTATAGTCTGTTTAAAATTGAAAGCATGAAATAGTTGAACAACATTTTTCAGATATTCAGAACTTCATTATATTTTTCACATCGTTTCGTTAAGTTTTGCGAACTAAGTATTAATATTTACTTATTCAAAAAATTTAAATAATTTTTTCGTTTTATAGTTTTTAGAAAATATTTTAAGAATTAAAAAACAAACAATCATATAACTATTGAAGCTTTATTAATCAACCACTCATTGTTGAAAGTCTTTCGAAAAACATTTCAATATCCGCATCAAATCACAATTCCACGTGTAAATATACATTTACATACATATGCAACTGCATACACAATCAGCGGGCGTCTGTACACGTCCCTCCTTCGCTCTTCTGTCCGTCCAATGCATTACACCCAACATAAATTGCATTTTCTGGTATTTAACGCACTTAGTTCTTAATGCATATATAAAATATTTCACAATTAACTGTAATTCCATTTTATCTTTTATTTATCACCTCTTCAACAACACGTATAGGACATTCGATCAGCCCGCATCAACCCAGTATCTATATCAACAGCCCAAAACGAGTGGACCCTTTGGTTTGGATCCGGACGTAATAGCGGAAATCGAAAAAGGTTGGGTACGCGTCGATCAAATGCAGCTGGTGGTGCTGCCACCAGTCGATGTGTCACTACTGCATGAGCCCATCAAAGTAATACCAACACGTGACAATGTAAAATATCCTGAGGAGAAATTCCAGCAATTAATTTCGCGTTCGCATTATATGCAACAGGGTGTGCTTAGTACACCGCCGTCAGCGTCAGCTATTGCAGCCGGTGGCGGTTGTGCATCGCCGTATATGAGCCCTCAGCAGCATATTCATCACCAACAGCAGCTGAATGCAACTGGTTATGGTGGCGGTGGCATCGGTTGTGGCAGTAGTGGCAGTATCCATCCAACGGCTAAGTAAGTGTCTGTTTGGTAGCTCATGTTTAGGTTAAGTTTTGTATTTATATACTCTGAACATTGTATACTAAGTTTGCCACGGTGTTTGTAAGACCCAGCAGGAAACGTCGGATATCCAACAAAATATAGATTTAATTGATCAGCGTGATGACCTGTGTTGATTTACCTACGCGAACTAGGTGTCTAGGTTCGTCGGAACCGCCGATATCGGACAATCGTAGCATATAGCTGCAAAAGACACTCAACGATGGAAATCATAAAGTACTTGTAAGGAAAATTTTCTCATTTGAAGAGATATCTTCACAAAATTTTGCGTGGGCAACAATGCAATCTCCAAAGAAATTGTTCAGATCACTATAGCATACAGCTGGTATACAAACTGAATGGTCAGAATCAAGTACTTGCATCTAAAACTTTTTATTTGAAGGGTAAACTGTCCGATCTTGATTCTTGAAAGGAATCGTTTTTATTTGTGAAGGGTATTATTTTAACGCTTTTTCTGTTATTTATTAGTTTTGTAGAAAAAACTTTGTTATCTTTGTTTTTATTGCATAAAAATACACAATTTCTAATTTATTCATCCAATTTTCGCAGCCTTGTTGATGTCCTCCCCAAGCATGATCCTCAACTAATCAAAATGATCAAGTCAATAAGCAGCGTGGATACGCTTAAAGCACGCGCTGCCATCAGTGAACTTGCCGAGATTATCGACTCACCAGAAAAGCAGGCTGTGCTCCGCGACTATGAGGAAATTTTCATACAAAATGTATTGGCACAGTTCAAAGTATGCCGCGAATTCCATAGTTCATATTCCATCAGCTAACCGTTTCTGTTTTCTATACAGAATCTTTCGCAGGTGCCGATCACCGAGTCTTTGGTTGTGTACCAACCACTATTATCCATACTCTACTCGTTTTTCCACTCCAAAACGTTGGGTAAAACGCTGAGTGTTGCCTGCATCAAGAATTTAATGTCAGCGCTGCTAAATCTCATGGCCGATCAGAAGCTGAATACCGGCGATGATGGTCAATATAATAAAGTTATCAACGGCATTTGCTTAAAGGTGTTGGATAAAGCGAATTTTACGAATTTAAACTGGTATGTTAAAATGTTATTTGCAATGGAAAGTTTATCATTAGTCTCTCAACTTTTGCAGCGCACTAATACGGCTGTTGCGCGAAACCTGCCCGGTAGCTGGCTTGCCGAAATTCACCGATCTGCTGATGAAATGTATTTGGCGAAATGTGAAAATGTTACCCGAACGCACCAATGAACTGAATTATGATGCCGTTATATTGGAGGTGCATGAATTTATGTTGGCTTTGCCAAGCAGCTGGTGGCAAACTCGTCCATCCGACACACCCTTGCGCACGGTCAAGACGATCATTCACAATATGGCCAAAGTGAAAGGCAATGCCATATTGAATCATCTCAATCAGATACCTACCCACTCAGAGCTACATACATATTTGATAAAAATATTGAAGGTGCATAACGTTGAACAAATAAAGAAGTAATTGTTTCTCTTAAATCGTCTGTTTTCTCTTTTAGAATTTGGCTAAGGAGGGTCACATACCGAGCGCCTCACCACAACGTTCCGGCTCGGCTAAGGATTTGCATGGCAAACGTATCTCGAATCAAACGCATGAGACAATGTCACAGATTTTCAAACTAATCTCAGATAAAGAAACAAAACAACAAGGACTGCTGAAGCTCTACGAGTTTAAGGTGGGTTAAAAAGCCTAATCATATATTGTAGATTATCTGCGCATATTTAGACTCCTATTAGAGGATCTTTGTTTGCATTCTGTTCGGCCCTTGAAATTTCTTTAGGGAAAAAAACTAGAAAAAATCATATTTCATATTTTATTGCCTTGCAGGTACAAAATTCCGAAATTGACTTGACAACGTTCCTCAAAGGCGCCAGTCCCAGCTTCCAGAAGTACATTGAAGATGGTTTGGCCGACATCGAACGCGCTGTAGCACAGTCCGGTGGTGCGGGCGACGGCCTACAGCGTGCACAAAATGGTGATAATCGCGTAGGTAAGTAAAAAGAGCAAAGATACGAAAATATTTGAAATACAGCTGAGTGAAAAAAGCATGGCAATATTATTTGGTGGCATTTATGTTTAAAATTTACCGTTTTTCTATAATTTAACGTCCTGGAAGTTTTATTATATTCAAATAAAGCAACAAAATTTGTTTACATAACACTTGTATTTTTTGCATATACCACACACAACCACAAAACCGCCACGAAATAAAAAAAAAAAACCGTATATAACAAAAAAATTTTCCAACACCTATCACAATCAACACAATACTTTCCACCAACAACACATCCACGCTAAAAACTGTGTTGATTTGCGCAGCCTCATCACGTTATTCTTATCTGACAGATGCCAATTTCCAGTACCAAACAACAACGGCTAGTGGTTTGGGCAACAGCAGTGGTGGCAGCGCGGGCGGTGCCAAGACAGCGGATCCGGACTTTTGGATGGATCGCTTGAATCACCTCATCTCGAAGGCGAATCTCGGTCGCAACGCGGACGGCATGAGCGGCACGCACACTATGCTCGTGGACAATAAAGAGGCAGATGAAAATCTCAATTTGAACACAATGAATGCGCAGCAGAAGATGTCTTCGCTCATACGCAGAGATGTGAGTGTAAGTGGAATTCGTTTTTTTTTTTTTTAATTTTTCAATGGAAGGAATTCTGTATTTTATCTGACCATTTGTATCCCGTCATAGAAGCCTGAATTATCGCAGAATCGCCTGCAGCACCTACAAGCCAAACTGGCGGCGTTCAAGAAGGAAAACCACGCATAGATTAACATGCCATCATGAATGTGGAACTCAACTGCAGGTATACTTGGGCTTTCGAAGCTTGGTGTGATGGACTTTTCATAGAAGTGAACATATATACTAAATAAAAATTAAACAACAACAAGCTTTGTAGTATTGTGGCGCCGAAAATATACAATAACAAAAAAAAAAAAAACGCCGAAAGAAGTAGACAATGCGCTGCATATGTAAAACTTTAAAAACCGAAAGAAATGCGCTAAAACATATTTGAATGAACCAATAACTCACTATAAGCGTGGCTGCAACATATTTACGAAAGCAAAAACAAAAAAGGTATAAGTTAAATTTTCATAAGATTTAGCATTATATATGTATATGTATATATCTATATATATACTTAGCATAATCGTAAGTGAGTTTGGCTGCAAGGCGTAAATTATATCGAAATAGCAATGTGAAACAACAAAAACCAAGAAAACAAGACAAATGAGCAAAAATTAAGTATGGCTGCAACAAAAGTACTAATAATTATATACTACTAATAAACCATTACCTTTAATTACAATACATACACACACACACAAATACACTCATACACATACATATATACATCAGAACACACTCAAACACCTGGTATTTATGCTAAATATACATTTTACTATATATTCTTAAATTATTACCAAACCTGATATAAAAAACAAAAACCAATGAAGTTGAAACTGCAAATTAAAATGAAATTTGAATCGGTTAATATACTATATACATACATACCAATAAAAAGAATGTATTTATGCATGTCGATCGGCATTGAGTCTAATGTTAGTTTAATAACAGTAAAGTAAATGCAAATAAATTGAATTTGCATTTGCAACCGAAAGTAAACAGAAAAGTGCGTAAAGTGAAGAAGCATGTATTTGCTGTTGTGTGAACTCTCCCTAATGACTGCGGTTTTCCCTAAATTATGGAGTTTATATAAATAAGTTATTCTGATAGTGTTAGGCAAAGGTGTGTAGACTGCAAGTTCTTTGAAACAATACAACAACAAATGAAGTGAGAGTAAAGAGCAAATCGAGAATTTGCGTGAGAGGTCATGTGAGCGTAGCAAGTGTGCGCACATGAGCTTTGATTTTTTTGGTTGTTTTAGTAAAAGGCAGTTGTTATTGTATTAAGCAGCCTAATTAACGTGTGTTAAGGAAATGCAACTAGTTTCAATATTTCACTTCATTACTGTAGTAACTTTTATTTTGCGGTTCTGAAGGTTTTCGCTTCTCGCGTAGAGTGTGTCATAGAACGCACTTATGTAATATTGCTGCAGCTGTTTGAGTTCGTTTAGCTGATTTGTAACCCCACATGTTGTAACAGAAAAAGATATGAATCTTCTGTAATTTTAACTGGAACCATGAGTCGTACAAAGTCAGATTTTGTTTGCACTAAAAAATTTAAATAAAATATATGTGACCTGGTCTACGAAAAGGGAGCTAACGTGCGAAAACTAGTTTTCTGGGAAACAGCTGTTAAAAAAAAAAAGCATCTCATCTTCCATCCGAATCAACTAAAAAGTGAAAATTGATTTTTTGACACCTAAGCCCCTTTCCGTAGACCAGGTCACATATACCTTTGGCACAACCAACGCTACGCAAGAAGAAGAAAGCAATTTGTGGAGAGTTTAAAAACAATATTGGTTTACTTAAAAATGCACATAATGTCGGATGATAAAAACCTATAAAATCCTACTTCTTAAAAATTATATAATAAAAGGCAATCTCATAATAATTTTTGTAGATACATTTTTTTTTTATTGTAAGTATAAATATAAAATACATATATACTCTTTCGGCTTAATAACTAGTGTTGAAACATTAATTTCCAAACAAAAATGTAAACACAATACTTTTTTTTAGTTCCTTAAGCAAGTTGACTTTGTGAACTAGAAAACAATATAAATGAATTACGATATAATATCTTATGGAGTTAAAAAAATGGAAAAAATATATATTTTTTAATTTTTTAAGTATCGCCGCAGATCATTTTCGTTTTTATTAGTTATAAAAAATGTAAAGCAATTTTTGAGTGTTTTTAGACTTATAAATATCTATTGAAAAGAAAAGTAACTTTCAATTTATGCCTAAACTATAAGGTAAACAAAATTACGCATACTCGTAACTCCAAGAAAGCCAATCTAAAATCACACCTACAAAAAAATAAAATAAATACAAAAATTAAATAATTGGAAAATAATTTTCAATAAAACCTACATAAGCGAGATTAAAACTAGTATTATAATTTTATATAGCATTTCTCCGCTTAAATCTCCAACTAAATTTATATAACAATTCATCTTGTGCTTAAGTTTAGAAAAACTCATTTTAAAGCTATTTTTGCTTAAATACATAGCTAGCAATTATAATTGTAAATATGTTATCGCCATTTCAGCCATCTCGAATTAACGCTCCGCTCATTCGCTCATTGTTCTACGCTAATTTTAAGTCATACTTTGTTGAAACTTAATTTTTGTTCACTAAAAAGCTGCGATTTCTGCAGTAAATTAAAACAAAAAGGAAAACTATTTCTAATATACACATACATACATAATTCTTAGATATGTTTTATTGTTAAAATTATACGCTACTAAGTTTCTATTTTAATATACATATTTTCATGTTACGTTAACGTTGAATTTATTAATGATATACGCATTAAAAATATTTAAATATATATATACTCGTATAAAAGAAAATGTATCAAATATTCGTTTAAGCTCAAACACACAAGCAGAACAAACACACATCTACACATAAATAACACGTTAATACAATGAAATGAAGCGCTAGTCGCCTTCACTTAATGTCACTAAAATATTATTGTTTTTACTATTAATTATTCTTTATGTTGTTTTGTATTAAAGTCGCGTCTTCTTGTTGCGCTGCAAACATCTAAAACCAAATTCTTATTTATAATTTTTTTCTACTTTCGCAGCTAAAAATTGTGTTTAGCTATTTACTTTTCATTTGACACTACTGCTCATTTGCTCCCTTCATTTGACTTTTTTTTATAAACTTCGTTTAGTTTCTAACATTATTTTATAATTATTTTATTAATTACTATTAATACATTTTATCGTTATTTTTAAGTTTACCAGTCGGAGAGCATGTTTTTATATTCATACGAAATATAATTTTTAATTTCTTAACTATGCAAAAAGTATGAAAAATAAAAGCGATCACATGTTTTAAATAACAAATATAAAAAGAATTTTCATTTGCTGTTAGAAAGGGGGTATTCTCAAATGCGATTCCAACGCATTCAATATGATTTTTTAACTATTATTTATATTTTTTATAATCT